>NC_088875.1:16722952-16882952 GCF_032884065.1 Artemia franciscana | reverse complement strand
TCCCTCCACAAATCCACATATATGTCCCTCCACATATTTTTTGGCCCCTCTTCAAATGTCTTCCGACATTCGTGTATGTTAACGAGTGACAGTTTTCGTAGACAATAGCAGGGTGTATTCCACACCGAAGTTAAATTATTCTCATTAACAATCGGTTGTTGTACATCTTCGAAAATAACTGATAGGGCCAAGATTTAAACCTGTCTTCTGAGTGTTCGTTCAGGGACAAAATTTCTGCCAATTGATGCAAGTGGTCACCTTATTTGAACGATATTAAATAAAGAAACAAGTTTTTTCGACTGAAAATAAGCAGCAACATTAAAATTCAAAACGAACAGAAATTATTCCGTGTATGGAGGGGTTGCCCCCCTCCCTTCTCAATGCCTGGTGCTTCACGCTAAAATTTTTAGAACATTAAAAACAGCTTCCTATTCTGATAACATGGTACTTTTGTTTCAGGAGTCGCTCTTAAAATTAGTACAAACAGTCAAACTTTAAAAGTTTTAATCTTGCTGCTAACTTTCAGTAAAAAAAAACTTAATTTCTTAACTGTGTTTTATTTAATTTATAATAAAAGGTCTAAAGCCGAACTAGCCAGCGATGACAAAACAAAGAAAAGAATCGGAAAGAGACAAACGGGACTATGGCCAGTAAAGGAAAACGAAGAAATCAAAAATCAAACTAATAATTCGTCTGTATAAAACACGTCTTCAACGCAGAATATAAAAGACAAAAACAACTAGAATCTAAAACTAAAAAAATGTAAATAAAAAAATATATATAAAACTTAAGCATATATATATATATTAATATATATATATATATATATATATATATATATATATATATATATATATATATATATATATATATATATATATATATATATATATATATATATATATATATGTATATATATATTTATATATATATATATATATATATATATATATATATATATATATATATATATATATATATATATATACATATATATATATACATATATATATATATATATATATATATATATATATATATATATATATATATATATATATATATATATATATATATATATATATATATATATATATATATATATGGAATTACTCACATATACAATTGCCAGCTACCCTCTTGAAAACAAAAGTAACTGGATTATAAATTTAAAATAAAGATGAACTTAATTATATTGTTGTGACGTAGTGTTATGATAAGCTTTTGATTCTGCCATTCTCTTGGGTTTTTTTATTTAAGTTATTTTCTTGGATATTTTGTAAAACTTTGTTTTTGAATATGGGCTCATTTTTTTTAAAAATAATATCATAAATAGGATCAATATTTATATTACCAGTGTCTTATATTAGAGTAAAACCTTTATCATTGGAAATAGTCGTTGCTTCCTCGAACTGTATAAAATGATCCGGATGATAAAAAATATGTTCAGCTAAAGCTTAAGTAAAACTTTCTGGAGGTTTTATACATTTTAGAGCATTATTGAATTTTGGTGCTTAATAAACCTCTTTCTTTTATTTAATTTCTGATCATTTTCCATATAATGCCGGTAAATCTGGCACACCCTGCATGAAAAATTCGCTTCCCTGAAGGAAAACTCCTCTGTGGAAAGTTTCTCTCATGTAACATACACCCTCTTCCTGTAGATTTCCCTCCAGACAATTCCATTCTTGCTGAAAATTCCCCCCTCTCTTTTCTTAAAATTTCTTGCGGACGATTCAGCCGGAAAATTCCTCCTTAGCATAGTTACATTCGAAAAGACTTTAATTCCTAATCGTTTTTCCAATAACTCCGGAAACACCCCTTCCCTGGAAAGTTTTTCCCAGATGTTAAAACCCGCTGAAAATTTTTCTCGGACAATTCCCCCAGAACATCTCCATTTTCGAAATTGAGTTGATAAAGAGAAAGTTAGACAAATTAAAAGAATTTCTTAAAGAAACTCTGTCAAATCCTCCCAGTTTAAGGTTTACCCGTGAAAGTTCACCCCTGGAATTCTCCCTTCCAACGCAAAATTCTCCCCACGGAAACCCACCTCAAGACGAAAATCTCCACCCCCAAAAAAATATCTGTATACTTCTCAAAAACATATATTACATGTAAACGATGGGCAAAATTCACAATGTAAAGACCTATCCTCAGGGGCTGTGGGGGGGTCATTAAAAGCATAGTTTTTGGACCTTTCAACTATGCTGAACAAAATGGCTATCTCAAAATTTTGATCGGACGACTTTGGGAAGAATAGCGGATGGAACAGGGTTTAGTGGTCCTCCAATCTTGTTGGTCACTTAAAAAGGACACTAGAACTTTTAATTTCCGTTCGACTGAACCCTTTTCCGATGTTCTAGAACCATTGCCTCGATACGATCACCCCTGGACAAAAAATAAATAAACATGCATCCATGATCTTTCTTCTGGCAAAAAATGTAAAGTTTCACATTAATGCAGATAGGAGCTTCAAGCCTCTTCAGTAGGGGGGTTCTCTGACATTTTGAATCTAACGCTATGATTTTTGTTAAGATTCTTTGACTTATAGGGGATGTTTCCCCTCTTTTTTACAGTTTGTCACTATGAACTGTTCGATTAAGTACTGGTATTTTCTATTTAAAAGTATAGTACTTAAAGGCACTCACATTTAGATTTCATTACTAATACAGAAATTAGTGGTAGCTCTAGCTAAATCTTGGTATTAGTAAAGCTTTATTATCGGGATCAGTACAGTTTATTATTGTGATCATCATACAGTAATATATACAGTAATCGTTCTCGCAAAACTGTATAAGAAGCATAAAAAAATATATTATAGATTTGAATCTGCTAGTTTTGGTAATTTGCCACTTTACGAGTTTTTTTTTGCGGCATTTAATGCCAAATCATGCGTACGCATCATTAATCAAAGATGGAGCTGATTTATTTAAAGAAAAAATCTTTGCTCACGAACACATTGTTTTTACCTTGATGTTTAAGATGCATAAATAATATTGTGGTATCCTGCTAATCTTTGCAGCTATTATGGTAGATAGTAGCCATTTATATGGGTAGCTAACATAGCCAAAGAGGCAATATTTCTAAAGAGACTAAATTGTATTATAAAATCAGTGACCTTATCAGTAGAGGTAGTGGTAACACTAAAGTGATATTGGGACCTATCGCTGGGGGTACCTCTAATGCTAAACCTCTTCGTCATTCATCCCTGCGCAGTTCTTAAAAAACAATAACATCACTGACGTAGAACATTTAAAGTGCAGTTTAGGAAATATAAAAATTGAAAGATTCTCTGTTATGGAACTGAAGAAAAATAACATTCTTAAGATACTGTCCAGTTATTAACTGAACTAAATTAGCGATTAAGCTAACCTTTATCCTGATGTATAATCGTCCCCAATGAAGGGTCTCATTAACCATGTAGATAAACTTGTGGGCTATCAGAACTTTTTACTTGTACTTGAGACAAGGTACATGTTGTTCAGCCCAAGCCGGCACCAAGAATACGCTGGACCTTATTACTACCACCGCGTTTTTACCACCTTTTTTCCGCGTTTTTTCACCGCCGCTTTTACCACCGTGTTTTTTCTTCAGCTTTGGAGTAGATAATATTCAACCATGATTTGTCCTATTTGCGGCTGTATTTTCGGGTTCAACCCCAGAGGCTTGGAGTCTTACTTCATTTTTGGTATGATAAGATTTAGCGTGATCTTTTTTCTGCTTCTTCCACTTGAAAGAGGGCTTGAATGTGAGGGAATGGTGGGTGTGGCAATCACTTGGGTGCCACATAACGTGTCCATATGTTCTGAGCCCTCCGCTATTTACTTTAGCGGATAATGAATGGTCCTGATCGTACATTTGCATTAAATGCTCGTTGGCATTAGGTTCCTATATTACAGAAAGAAAGCAATGAATAAAAATGAAATTTTTACTGCTGAAAATTGTAGTTAGAAACACACAGTTGCATATAATGACTAATCAGCGACACAACTCAAGTACAAAATTTTTTCTTGATTTTTTTTTTTATTGAGCAATGTTATTTTCAACAAATTTACTGTAGATTTGACTCAAAGTGGAACTGTGAAATCAATTGGAATCAATAACGAATGAAATTAAATAATTAGACGTCCACCATACCATGAAAGAATAATTTGTCCAAAACGCTGTAAAAATCTGAAGCTCAAAGAAACTAACTAGACTCCACCTCTAACTAGACTCCACCTCTAAATAACTAGACTCCACCTCTAAAATATCAGCTAGGTAGTGGTGCGCTTATTTTGGTTCAGAGTTCAAAGCACCTGACACAGTTTAGAGTCACGTTATGAAAAAGAGTTGCACTCCAGTCTTTTCTGATAGTGTTGATGATTGTTCGGTTCCATCGTCTGTTATTTGTCAAGCTGTTAAAAAGTTAAAAAGGAATATTCCAAAGATTGTGACAGTATCTGTGCTTTACATCTCTGTTCGGGAGGTACAGCTCTTTACCATCATATTGCCCGTTGCTCCAGATTACCTTGGCACAAAGAACAGTCCCGATTCGTGGTTTTGGCCCTACCACTATTAAAAAAAGGAGAACCAGCAGAAAAGCTTTCTTCATACAGGCTATCAGCAATTTCTTCTGTGTTTTTCAAGCCCTTTGAAATTGTTGTGCTTGGTGAGATATCTCATAAGTGTAAGTTACCTCCGTATCAGCTTGATTTGCTAAAGGGATTAGTGTGCACCCCTGTGCACTTCATCTTCTTGCTAATATATTACTTGAGGCTAATCATTTGCGGATACCTTTTATTTTAGGTCAGTCTAACGTCTAGAGACCTGGAATCTTGATTCCGAAAATCTTGCCCAGATTTTAGCTGAGATGCGAAAACGAAGTGAGCGTTCTTCTATTGCGTGGTCTCTGCGTGACATATATGAGAATGTTAAGCCTCGTGTTCGTTTGTAAATGGTGATTTAATCGAGAAGGTTTCTGTTCATGAGGGAATTAACCAAAAGGTGTTTGATTGAATTTGTTCACCTGTTGCTAATTAAATTTTAATTTACTACCTTTGCTGACCATTAATAAGCAGAAAAAAGACAACTGTCAATTTTGTAGTGAGCCGTCGTGATTTCAGCAAGGTCTAAAGGCCCTTTGTAGAAATCAATTGCAAAGACAGATACACAAGAATTTCTGCTGGGAAACTAGTATTAGCTGGCAATTGCTGTTTCTAGTTGGTGCTATCAAGACGACAAGTTGGTAGTGTCATCAGCTAGGCAATCCTTATTCCAGCTGACAGAAATTATCCTGCTTCCCTTATGCGTCCTATTTTACTAATAAATTAGTCAAAGATATAACTATACAGTATTTAAAGTGCAATTTAAGATTTAAAAAATGATAAATTAAAAACACATTGAAAAGCTCCTTTTTTTCCTATTAAAAATGTTGTCTCCTATAATGCTTGTATCACATATAATCCGCTTCGGAATTTAGATGCTTAGAGAGTATGTATGATTAGATGAAATTTTTATCTTAAAACAAAATTATGATTGACGGATTGGCGGTTTAAAGAACTGCTTTGACAGTGCTCATTCGTGAGGTGTTAGTAGCATTTGTTTGTGCTGTTAATAGCAACGACTTCACTCTAAAGAAATGTGTTACTGTAAGGTTTCCGAACTAATTTAATAAATTTATAAATAATTGGAAAATCAAAGGCACCTTCGTATTGCATAGTTTTTCTTCGGTTATATTTTTAAGGGATTAGGTTTCCAATATTCAAAAATAAAATCCGACCTGTCTTAAGGGAAGAGTAGAGATTTCAGGTTAGGTTTGTCCAGCCAACGTAATTTAGCCAGAGAAAAGAATTTTCGGGGAAGGGAGCACTACTTACGTTGTTTAGAAAATTCCGTTGAATCGTGCACATTCTTTTTCTATAGCGTAAATATACATCAATCTTTCAGTCCCAGAGCTTTTTTTGACTCATCTTGTTTGTTTTACTTTCCTCATTTTGCTTACGAAACTTACACTGGTCAGTGACTCTTTGTAAATCCTGGAATCTATTTTTGAGGGGTGAATGAAAGGTATGAGATAGAACTTGAAACCACAAATAGAAAGAGAATATGTCCTTTTACCTGGGCATTGACTATGATCTTTATTGTAAATATCATTATAATTTTATTATGAGATAGAACTTGAAGCCACAAATAGCCAGAGAATATGTCCTTTTACCTGGGCATTGACTATGATCTTTATTGTAAATATCATTATGATTTTATTATGAGATAGAACTTGAAACCACAAATAGCCAGAGAATATGTCCTTTTACCTGGGCATTGGGTATGATCTTTATAGTAAATTAAATAAACAAAAATTCAACTGAAAGTAAGAAGCAACATTAAAACTAAAACGAACAGAAATTATTCAGTATATAAGGGGGGCTATCTCTTCCTCAATCCTCGCTCTTTATACTGAAGTTTGACTATTTGTCACAATGCCGTAAGAAAGACTGCTCAAACACAAGGGCCATTGAATTTGAATAAATATTATTTATAAAGAACTTTAAGACCTTAGCTAAAAGAGCGATGGTTGAGAAAGTTTCAGCCCCCTCATATACGAAATAATTTCTGTTCGTTTCAAGCTTTTATGTTGCTCTTTATTTTCATTTTTAAAACTTGTCGTTTTTATTTCTGAACGTTTTTCAAATCATTCCATTAAATCCTCTCCCCCCTCACGTGTTTTGAAATTTCTTCGAATGAACTTTTCTGTCGAAAAAAAATGATTTGAAATGGAGAATGTTGAAAAACTTCATACTTTAGCAATCGGAAACGAATAGAAATTAATTCTTTTTTAAATTACAAAAAAGACGTTTTTCAAAGAAATGTATTGGCCATGTTAAACTTTAGATCATCAGAAATATAAACCTATAATAACTCAAAGTCAAACCGACCAGATATTACTATTAAAGAATAATTGCAACACAAAACGAGCATAAATTAAATAAACAATCATAGCAAACAAACTTCCAACAGGTACTAATATAAATGAGTAAATAAATATTAAAATCAATAAAGCTTAAATTTAATTTGTAAATCAACCTTAAAACGTACAAAAATCACTACAAGCAAATAGTATGGCTACTACCCCCTTCCATAACTGAAAAAGTCTAAAGCCTTCTGTGTCGTTGATGCTTTACTGAAAACGAATTACATTACAAATATATTCTTTTGTACTTATTATAACATAAAAGATAAAAATTTCAGTGAAATAAAATATTGAACTGATGCTATTTCAACAATTAACATCATTATATATTAAATGTTCAGTTTGATTTAATTAATTCTTTCCAAGACTGTTCAAGATGCATATAATTTTCAGTGAAGTGCCAGTGACGCAACAGGGTTTTAGACCTTTACTGTTAGGGAAGGGGGTAGTACCTACACTTTTTGTTTGTAGTGATTTTTGTTCGTTTTAAGTTTGATTCGTATGCTCAATTTCATTTTTCCCTGCTTAAAATTTATTTATTTATTTATATTAGCACCTGTTGCATGTTTGTTTGCTTTGATTGTTTATTTAATTTCTGTTTGTTTTGGGTTTCATTTATTCTTGAATAGTAATTTCTTATCGTTTTGAGTTTAAACTATTATAGTTTTATATTTCTGCTGATCTTAAGTTTAATATGGAAATACTTTTCTTTGAAAAACTTCTTTTTCGTAATTTTTTTTATTAATTTCTGTTCGTTTTTGATTACCCAAATTTACAGTTTTTCAACATTCCCCACTTCAAAATTACTTTTTTTTTCAACATAAAAGATTCATCGAAGTATCAAAACTAGTATCAAAGTAACAATATCAAAGTAAAAAATTTTGTTTTGGAAGCGCAGAGTCCTGGAACCCCTTTTTACGTCAGTTTGAGCAAGTTGTGAGATCTTGTGATCTGTATTCAAATGCTATCTTATTTGAACTCTCTATTGTGCAATTCCTCCTAAAGCAGCGCTATTCAAGAATAAATCTTTCATGTTTACCAGGCCTTTGCAGTGCTCAAGCTGAGAGGTATTAAAAATAAACTTTTCTGGCACAGGAATAATTCCAGAAATATGAATCAAATGAAATACGAATATACAAAGTAAACAAAGAAAAGAAAAACATCAACTAAAATAAATCAAAAGACACCAAATATGCCTTACATTTCTTGCGTTGCATATTGCTACCAGTTGAAATGTAAATCTACGTAAATGCTAGTTATGCTTATCTTGAAGTATCATTTTATTTTGTGTGCAACATCCTTCTAAAGACGTGGCCTACAGTATGTTATAGTGAAGATGAGGAAGGAGTGGAGGTTTAACTATGGACGAAATAGTTGATAAGTCTTTTAAGAAATGTACAAATACATGCTCCGCTTTTCTAGCTACCTATTTGAAATCTAACAAAGAATTATAACTTTTGGCCTCTGTGCGTAATAGTTAAAATTATCATAATAGTTATTTATGGTTTTAGGTTGGAAGAACTAGAACTTCAAGACCAGATGACGGCTACCTAAGTGATACGACTCAGTTTTCCGAGCTTGGTACGTCACGTGAAGGCTCTCCTGATCTTTATGGCTCTGTTTCGCTGCAGCTGTCGATGCAAAGTGATGTGGAGTCATCAAAATGTGCCAGCCCCTTGAAATATCCAGTTTCACCTCCTGGATCTCCCCTTATTCCTCACAGGTGAATTTTTCTTCATAAATGTTTTTTTCAGCTTTTGAAATGGGAGCTGAAATAGATCCAAATCCTTGTCACAAGAAAGTGTTGACAGATTATAAGAGATCAATAAGATCCAAGAGAACTTTTAAAAAATATCTGATAACTTTTATCTACTGGGGGAGGTTGTAGAAATGTGCAAGATTACCAGAAAATCTTTAATTAACTAGCAATATTTAAAATATTGTCTAGACTGGCTTTGAAAGGTTAAACAGGTCAGAAGGTTAAAACTTTTTGTTGGAATTCAGATTGTGCAAGTGAGTAGCGTACTTTGATTTCTCAATTCAACAATGAAGCTTGCCATTTTCAAGCTATTACTATTACTTTTCAATTATAAGTAAATTTTGTTATTTTTCAAGTAATTAAAATTTGATTTCAACAATTTAATTTCGATCACATATAAAATAGAAGTGATAAAAACAAACTAAAAATGTAACAAACATGCTGGAAATTGCAGTTCAAAATCACAAGCTCCTGTGGTAAATTGTTGATTGATACAATCGGGGTTCATGGCATCATTATCTACCATATATTGACTGCAGTAAATCTCTCCCAAATATAAAAAAGCAACTTCATTCTATCCTTGTAAATGAATTCAAGAATCAGTGATAAAAAAAAACTTAAAGTAAATAGTTGTTTGTTTGATGTTGATATGGTGGGCTCATTTTTCTTTTTCTTTCCAAATAAGTTGCCGGCCATCGGTTACCATAGCTTGCACTCTGTTTTTGTTTTGTTTTTCGGGTTGATATTTGCCGAGTGTCGGTTGTTTTGTGGGTGGTGAGTCATGGATTTTTTTTTTTTATGCAATTTTTTCTTCTTTTTTTTTGTCAAATAGGTGTGCTATATTGTTATACCGGGTCTTTGTCAATCGACCTTGTGTCTCTGGCTTGACCCTTTTTTGTGTCTTCTGGCTTTTGACCCAAATCTTGAATCTTAAACATGCCCCTCAGCTTACTTGAGCCGGGTCGCTCTTGGTTACTATTGAGCCGGGTCGCTCCTTACTACAGTTCGTTACCACGAACTGTTTGATTCGTTACCACGAACTGTTTGATTCGTTACCACGAACTGTTTGATATTGTGTGTGTTGTACAGAAGTTTAAATACAAATCTTGAATCTTAAACAGGCCCCTCAGCTTATGCATCCTAATAATCTGAATTCTATAATACTACTAGAAATTATAGTATGCATGAAGTATGTAAATTCAAGTTTCGGGACACCAGAGTAGAAGTTCAACCCAAATCAACATCTTAGGACTAGTTGTTTTCTTCTAGCGCTATTGTTTTATTAGTTGGAAAAAACGGACTGATACAATTCTAGTATGATTATTCCTTTTTATCTCAGAAGTTTGGTCAATGTTCAATTACAAGTTTATTGAAAAACGTAGAATTACATATAACTATGCAGTCAGTAAATTATTCACTCATAGTGTATCACTCACAGGATCCTTATTTTAAACATTTTTCAATTTTAACAACCCCAGCCTACCACAGCCTGTGTCTCTTGCGACAATTTTCTCACCGAACTGGGGAAGTCTGTTTCTTACCAAAGTGATTACAGGTCTTCTTATAAAATAATTTTTTTTTTCAATTTAATGAACAGATATTACTCCGCATTTTTAGGAGCCTCCTTTCCTCAACCCCTGCTCTTTGCGCTAAGTTTTATAGTGCTTTAAAAAATACTTCTTATTCAAACTCAACGACCCTTGTGTTTGAGCAGTCATCCTAATGTTGACGGGTTTTCATAAATTTAATAATGAAAAAGAAACAAGTCCTTTCAAACTGAAAGCAAACAATGACATTAAACTTTAAAACAGACGGAAATTACTCCCTGTTTGAGGAGGTCTGGTCCCTCCGTAATCCTGCTCAGTTTATTCCACGCCACTTATCAACGTGCCTTATCCTCTTATTATATTAGCGAGTTGGAAAAAAAAAGTATCAGAAAAATGAAAAAAAAGGGATGATTTTAGCTCATGTTTTGTAACCTGTTTTCCTCTCAAGTTTTCTTGGAATGAAGTCCCTGCTAGACAAATATAAATGGATGGAGCATACAAAAAAATTAAAATGTTAGAACAATTGACAGCAGATCAGAAATGAAAACGCCGTTATGTGTTAGGTGAAGACAGTTTTTCATCCCATTATTTGTATTGACATACCCCATAAGAATACAAACAAGGTGATTCAGCCCTTTATCAGCATTTTCTTCTTCCTTGTGACTCGAAAACAAAAGAACTACGGCTTGGCAGCAATTTCCACAATTTTGTCAAATGCTACAAAATAATCTATATCTATATTGGTATATTATTTTATCCTTGTCCAGGCCTAGTTTCTCAAGCTTGCCCATCCATAGGCCTAGCCAAATATATATATGCATGTAAATGGAAAAATAAACAGCCGAGCTTGACTTAAAATTTTATTATCATAGTCATTGTATTTTGCTAAGTATATGAAGTGACAAGGGGAGTCTTGTCACTTCAAACAGCCGAGTTTGACTTAAAATTTTATTATCATAGTCATTGTATTTTGCTAAGTATATGAAATGACAAGGGGAGTCTTACTTAAACTTGGGTCTTCCCACGGCGGCTGGCATATAAAAGGAAACGGTGTCTATCAACAACGACCCTTCAGTGCTTTGGACAAAAAATCTTCCAAGGACAATCTCGATAGCGCAGTGCCCTTAACATCCAACGCAAAGTATCAATCTTTGTGTGTGTGCATCCTGATTCCAGGAGAGATCCAGCACCCTACATCATAGGATAGAAGGCCTTAGCCCATTCTAACCATGTTCCCGCAGCATCATCATCGGCTACTTTTGATTTTATCAGTCATTGGGTGTTGTTTTGCCTTTTCCTGGATAAAGACGTCGGTGATCCTGTCTGACCAGTGAATATTAAGGATGCGTCTTTGACAGTTATTCTCGAATGTCTGGATTTGCTACTCAAGCTGCTTAGCCAACGCCTATGGTTCACATCGACACAGAAAGAACGTTGCTGTCAAACAATAGGAGTTCAAGTTTCATGGAATACCTGAGTTACTCCATACATTCTTTAATTTGTCATGGGCGTTTCCAGCGCAAGCAATACGTGTTGTAATCAGGTATGTAAAGTCTTCAACCTCCTCCAAAATATCAGTGCCAACTTTACGAGGCGGGGAAGCTAGGGTCTTAACCTTGTTAAGTATGATTTTTGCTTTCTTCGTACTTGTTTGGCTCGTTTGGCTATGTTTGATATTTTTGGAAGATTTTGCAGTATATTTTCTGTTAAATGTTATAAGAGAGTTAAGTCTTCAGTGAAAGCCCCTTCAAAAGAAAATCAAAGAAAGTAGGGTTCTGGTTCAGTTGGATCCTACCTTTGAAGTTGCAGGTTCAAAGAAAATAGTCAGTGAGAACAGGAAATATGAGTGTGGACAAAATACATCATCAACGGACATAAGAGTGCACCCTCAACCAATCGGTATGGTTCCAATAATCAGCCCGCACAGTAGATTATTGGTGTTCATAAAATTTAACGATAAGACTAAAAAGCTTGTTAGGGAAACTCTGATTCCCCAGAATTCTCCAAAGTAACTCTGTGGACTGAATTGAACATAAAATTCAATGGAATCAATGATGATTACCGTTGACTATTCTTTCGTTTCTTCAGTGTTTACTCTTAAACTGAAGATCAAATCAGCAGCAAAATCTACCCGGTCTAAAACTGGGTAGACCGGTTGTTCATCTCTTGGTACTGCATCAGTTTTCGACTAAATGCGGCTCAACAGCACTTGGCAGAGCCAAGTGCATTACTTCCTGATATTCCACCAGTTATTGCAGTTGGCTCATTTACCTTTCTCAAATAACTTCCATATAACTCCTGTCTTCCATTCCGTAGGAATATCCTCGGTTTTCCAAATCTGAGTGAGAACCTCGTAAAGGTGTTCGGTCAAAACACAGCTTCCGTTCTTAAAGAGTTTGGACTGCAAGCTGTTAATTCGTGCATTTTTACCGTTTTTAAGCTTATGCAATAGTATTTTAACTTGGAATAAGCTAATGAGTTCTGGCCTTATATCAAGCTGAAAGGGGGTGATTCGTTGGGAAAATTTACAGGATTTGTGTGTAGCAGGAATTTAAGCAACTCTGTAAAGTACTTCTTCCGCCTACTATCAAAATCTGCTTTTCTTGTAAATAGTCGCCAGTCTTTACCCTCAATAGCAGAAGCTGGTTTTCTGAAATCTCTAGTGATATCTTTAGAGAAAAGAAACAGTGTCTAAATACCTACTTTACCTAGCATGTGCCTCGTCTCAGCTAACCCTGTTTCAAGGAAGAGACGTTTATTGGCTCCTATAGTCCATTTAACGGCTAAGTGAGCTTCTCTATTTATTATGGTAAAGTGACACAGAGATATGGAAGTTTCGTATTGATTCCTCTGGGAACTGGATTTCGTATTCCCTCCTCCTTTCCTCGTCAAGAACAAAATACAAGAGAAGAATCGCGTATTTTTTGTAACACTTGGAAAAATTCGAACCTATTTGAAGGCGTTTTTCAAAGCTGCACCTTTCTGAAAAAGTGCCACCATCTCTCCAATATTTTTTTTTGCATGTGTTGTTTGGGTGCCGGATGTCGTATAGTCTTAAAGAGACTTCAAACAAGTTTTGGCAACTCTTACCAAGTGCTTCAAAATAAAGTGGTTCAGTTATTTAACTATTTTTAGAAAACATAAGTGGATAATGTAACAGGTGCCCTATACTCTGTTCTTTAGTTGATTTTGAGGAGGACAAGATGAAAAGGAAAATGAAAGTAATGGAAAATAATTTAGGAGGAAAGCTTTCCCCCTAAATTAGGAGGAAAATAAATAAAGAAAGTGATAAGACTAGAAACTGTCTTCTCCCCCAAATAAGCAAAATACTATTATTGATCCCAGTTGGGTTTAAGTTTACCACTTGGTCAATGTAGCTTTAGTTAGTACTCTGGCTGATAGTATGAGAAACTGGTTTAAGAAAAAGTCAAGTGCTTTAACGTGAGTATAATAGGAGCTGAAACTAGCAGCTCCGCTCACATTGCATTACTACTGAGCAGAACTAGACGAATTCGTAAGACGCTCAAGTACAATTGATTAAAATTGCGATTTTAACTAAAGGCCTTAAGTTTCTTTGAATCCAAGTTGATATTCATTGAAGGTGAAGATATTATTTTGCTTTTAGTCTTTCAGGATTATGCAATAGTTTGGAATAGGCTAATCTGCAGTCCATAAACTTTTTAAAAATCTATACAGATTTGCACTCTTTTGGGAAAAATGTTTTTATTTTTATTTTTTGCTCACTAACAGAGAGAATAAAATAATTACAGCTATTTTTTTTATTCAAATACTTATAATTTTTTAACACTAGATGAGACTGCTTTCTTTTTCTCAGATACAAATTTATGTTTTCTCTTTTATTAGTTTCTTACTTTGCTACTTTACAGCTGAGTTTCAGCTGAATCAAAATTCCATCTACCACTATAGCACCCAAAGAGGTGCATATCTACATATTCCCGGGGCTATGGCTCACAGCAGGATTTCTGTGGATCCCAGCATTAGACAACAATAATACTGCGTGTACTGCTGTATGAGTACACATAACAGTGTTCATATAGCAGTACAATATATTATACAAGATATGATATGTACGCGTATACGGTTGATAAGTAAAAGTACAGGATATGTACAAAACATAGTAGTACAAAATTTTATTAGCCTGATCCTTCTTTTATGTCGCTAAAGTTAAGACGGAAGTTGTTTCTTTTCGGCACACGACTTTCAGAACATTAAATGAAATAAGTGTCTTCACATGGCCAGGGACACCAATTCATCTAAATGTAGAAATGCCAGGGGGATTAATATTATTTAAAAATCTGGAGGAAAAGGGCCCTGCCTGTCAATCGAGACCTCTGCGTGTGGGTGAATTTGATTCACACAAACGCTGTTTTTGATCCTAGTAGAAACGTTTTCTCTTTTGACGGCAAGGTTGGGTCTAAAATGAATGAAAGGTTCTTCTTTGAATGATGAACTCTTGAATGTATATTATAGAAAATTTATTACTTGTATTTTATTAATTAATTAATACTAAAGCAAACAATAAATTTTGATTTTTTTTCTTTGATTCTTTACTTTTAAGTAACTTCCTGTTTTTACACAGGTGAAAATGCACTATTTGGTAATCTAGGTATTGATTAGAATGCGGTGCGACAATAAAATAGTTGCCTTTTATAATAGGGAAGTTTTCCAGAAAATCTTCTAAGAATTTCGTTTTCCATCCAACATATGAGACAGATTTAAAACGAGTCCGTCACTTGATCGGTTTCGCCTGACAAAACATACCGTTTTCTGTCAGAGCTTGGCTTAGCAAGTCTAGTAACTTTGTTTAAATTCTAACTATGTTAATTATATCAGTATATTCATGATAGGCAACGTACTATAGGCTAATGTTTATTTTCTTTTAAACAAGAAATAGAGTAAGCCATAGGCTTGTCTCGCTTGTCCAGGCATATATCCATTTTAGTGATCTACGTTGCATTTAATACTGTCTATTTAATGCTTCTTAGAACGTAAATAACGCTAGTAGCTATTCTAAAAATTATTATAGCAGCTATTCTGTGTATTAGCTATGCTATTATAGTAGCTAATTTCTAAAATTTATTATAGTAGCTATTCTGTATAGTAGCATTACTATTATAGTAGCTATTCTAGATTAACACTAGTATCTATTCTAAATTTTATTATAATAGCTATTTTATCTAGTAGTTATACTACTGTAGTAGCTATACTAGAAAAACGCTAGTAACTATTCTAAAATTTACTTATTGTTTCGGTTTTTGACCCTGCGTTTGGAAGTGACTCCCACAATAATTGGTGGTCCAAATTCAAAGATATCTACAAAAAATAATTCCCTTTTAAAAGTAGATTGATGTCAGATCCAATAGCATTGACAGAAATTTTGTTTATGGCATTTATCATCAATTTTTTCTTTTTATTTGTTGTCAATGTCAGTTGGTTCGCCACCTATGATTATTACAATTTATTTGTGTTAAATTAAAAATTAATTCTATTTAGAGTATTAACTTAAAAAAGAATAGAACAAAATTCTGAACGTAAAACTTAGTTTTATCCTCAGGTATTGGTCCTCTTGTAGTGGTTATAGCAATGTACGAATTTGATTAATAGTATCAAGATTCCATTCTCAGTGTTTGTTGTTTTAGTAAAATTAAGTATAGGAATATAAATTAGTAGCAAACTAGTACTGAAAGTGACGATATTAAAGTAAAAAGGCAGTAAGATGTTAAAAAAATCTAATAATTTTTAGGAAGAAAAAAAGCTTAAACTAGTTACTCGCTCAAGAAAGACACTACGCCGCTTTGACTAAGAAGCTTTAACTTAAGAAAAAAGTATAAAAAATAGTTTAATTTTTCTTATTGATTCCTAAGAATTCAATATTAATTATTTTCCAGAGAAACGGCCAAAATTTCAGTTTTGACTTGTACAGCAGAACAATAAAACTAGTAGATAAATGTTTACTAAATTGTGAATTTCTTGGCACTCATATAAGCTTTGATTCACTAATGCTATGTGTGTGATAAAACCTGTAATTTTTCTCTTGTTTGCATTCTTTTCTCTCGCATTACCTTTTCTGTAATTGAAAATCACAATATACGATTTGTCTGTATTAGGTCAGCGTCTCGAGACGTAAGTGGTCCGTACTACAACGGTGACTTAACTATAAGAAGACAAAAATCTGACTCAATCGATAGATCCTATACGTTGCAGCGAAATCAACGAGAAGATAGAAAAACCAGTGAGGTAATTTATTTTTTTGACATTTCTCTTGCTACTGTCCTTGTATATTCTTTTTATTCCTTTTGATGTTCTATGCGACATCACTGGCTCTGGAGAATCCTTATTTTATTTATCCTTTTGTTTTCTTTAATACAATTTTACAGCAAATCCCTGTCTTTTGGGTATTTTTTATATATGTTCCTCTGGCTAAGCCAACATGCTAAGACATCCCTCTGGCTACCATGTAATCCAATTAGAGGCCAATATGGCCAGCTCTTTTAAACAACAATAGAGAAAATTCAAAATTAAGACTTGCAGCTGGTTCATATATCTAGATGACCAAGTCATCTGGTGAAAAACAAACTGTTTTAGAGTGCTAGCGCGTTTCTTACTTACTTCTCAGGTACATACGTTGTAATATGGTGCAGAAGGGTTCGAAATTTTTGGCGGGAAAGACAAATAGTCCGAAATCAGAAATAGATGAATTATTTGGAAAATTTAAGATATTATATAAATAATCGTAAACGTTTTAGATCTTTTTGCTTTTTGAAGAGGGAGGACAGTCCCAAAGGCCCCTACCCTGTGAAAATGCCTATGTTTGAGCATAAAAAAAATTACGAAGTGAATCTTTTAGAATAGATTCGTTTGAGTTGGCATCTAAAAATTGCATAGCTTTTGACGAAATATTTTTTTTTCTTGGTATTAAGCCTTGTATTTGAAAATATCCTTCTGACTTCATGAAGTTAGAAATTAGTCAAGCGTTTTTTCTGTACAGAAACCTTAAAACAGCTTTAAAGTGGGCTTGGTTATATTGGCTTATAAAATCTCGAAGTATCATGATCAAACTTTATTCTTGCAGAATTTTTTTGTTTAATTTAAGACTGGGGGAGGGGTAGTATTAGGTTTAAACTGGATATCAAGTAAAAAGTTTTTGTGTTGTTTTTTGTTTTTTATAGCTGCATTCCAATTCATAAACATCAGGTGGGGGGGAGGGAGGGACAAAGCCTAATCTTGATAAAACAATACATTATATTCTTTTGAAATTTAAGTTTTTCCATTATTTTTGGCTGAGTAACAGCACCAATATTTTTTTTCTCGGAAAGAAAACGCTTTGTTTTTTTTCACGATTCAAAAAAAAAAAATGAATTGATAAAGGAACCGACTTTGATTTAAAACCCAGAAACTTCTTAGTTTCAGTAGAAAAGTGGAATTCTATACACCCGAATCATTAAAAAAGGATCTTTCCTTGTTTACAGAACTAAAAATATATAAAGCATGTTTTGGCAGAATCAACCTTGACATTAGGACTGGAGCGGAAACCACTGAGGAAATTCTGCCAAGTAAAGGAACGGAACATTCAAGAAAAACCTGTGGGAATTTATGAGGGACACGTCTTGCTTGAGATATTGACTTTGCGCAAAAAACAAGTGCAAGGATAAGATAACTACTACTACTACTAACTACTAATAACTCACCGCAGCACCAAGCCGCCTGAGGCCAACACAGCCACACACGCTCCTCCTCCAACCTAATCTATTCAATGCCTCCCTCTTTACACCCTCCCAGGAGTAAAGGACAAAAGGTTTGACCACAAAGGACAATCTTTGGCAATCTTTCATCCTTCATCCGCAGAACGTGGCCTAGCCATCTCAACCTTTCTTTCGTTATAGCCCTAGAAATCGGGATTGAGCCACATTTTTCGTACAAACTACTGTTTGAAATACGGTCAGTCAGCCGGTTACCCAGAACAATACGTAGGCAATTTCTCTGGAAAACATCTAGTAAATTTTCATCTGCTTTTCGGAGCGCCCATGCTTCAGAGCCATATTTGACCACTCTCATCACTGTAGCTTCCAATATTCTAATTTTGGTTTGCAGACACAAACAGCAAGAAGAACAACACTTATCTTCATGTAGACTTATCTTCTTTTTCTTCCAAACTTTTTTTTATCTGTGAAAAAACACCCTGAGCCTTAGCTATTCTACTTTTAACATCTTCACTGCTCCCACCGTCTTTACTAATAATACTACCAAGATACATAGTAACACCGAATACTGTCTACAAACAAAGCTTAGGAACAAAATACAACTTTAGATATTATAAATCAAAAAATAAATATGATATGAAGAAGGCCGAATGGGAATGGGGGTCTCAGTCCTTCCACATACTTTTTGAAATTCATGTTTCTAAAGTTTATTAATATTTATTTAAATTCGAAATAACAAAAAATTTTATATAAAAGCTGTCTATTCTAACTTTGTTTCAAAGAATTTGTATTGGGAAATAATGAAATCATGATATTTTGAAGTTACATGTCTGCCATACAGTCTGCATCTGCATCTGCGTCTGTGTCTGCATCTGCATCTGCGTCTGTGTCTGCATCTGCATCTGCATCTGCATCATATCTGCATCTGCGGCATAAATTTAAGACTTCTACCATACAAATACTATTTATAATATATCTGGCAAAATATTCACTGACATGGTAGAAATTGGAAACATATTTTCCGACCTTGGCAAATAGGATCAGCTTTTTTTTTTCTAGTTGCTGCGGCTTTTTTTTTCTCATTTAGAAGGTACAAACCTTATGCCTATTAGTGAATTTTTGAATTATTGATGCTAATTCACTTTCGTTTAATTTACAAGCTATATGAAAACTATGGCGAAATATTGATGCAAAAAATAGTAATGGTTTTTCTTGCCTGTCCGGGCCCGAATATCCCGTGTTCTTTCCGTAAGTATCTGAAATTATTTCTCAAGAAAATTTTGTTAAAAAGTTTAAGAGTTTACCTAGAATTATATTTCACCTTTTAGTGAATAAGTGACTCATGAAAATGTAGTCCATGAGGGTATGATACAGCTTGCCATATATATTTTAGAATTGCAAGTTTTCCTCCCCTAATTGTTAATTGATATTGGTCGAAAAATCTTGTGAATATTCGTATGTCCACCTTGAAACATAAAGTAAAAACTGTGTTTGGAATTATTATCCCTTACAATCATGCTAAAAATTTGCATTTATACTTTGTAATTATAAGCTCCTTTTTCAAACAGTTCGTGGTAACGAACTGTAGTAAGGAGCGACCCGGCTCAATAGTAAACGGAACTCTAAAAAACGGAATTTTGATGCTAAAATATATATCAAAAGAATCAGGTTTTCATGCTGATTTTAAATATATAAGTTTCATCAAATTTAGTCATTGTCATCAAAAGTTACGAGCCTGAAAAAATTTGCCTTATTTTAGAAATTAGGGAAAAACACCCCCTAAAAGTCACAGAATCTTAACGAAAATCACACCATTGCATTCGGCGTATCAGATAACCCTATAGCAAAATTTTCAAGCTCCTATCTACAAAAATGTGGAATTTCGTATTTTTTGCCAGAAGACAAATCACGGGTGCGTGTTTATTTGTTTTTTTTCTTTTCCTCAGGGGTCATCGTATCGACCAAGTGGTCCTAGAATGTCGCAAGAGGGCTCAGTCTAACGGAAATGAAAAGTTCTAGTGTCCTTTTCAAGTGACCAAAAAATTGGAGGGCACCTAGGCCCCCTCCCACGCTCATTTTTCTCCAAAATCAACAGATCAAAATTTTGAGATAGCCATTTTGTTCCGCATAGTCAAAAACCATAATAACTATGTCTTTGGGAATGACTTACTCCCCCACAGTCCCTGGGGGAGGGGCTGCAAGTTACAAACTTCGATCAGTGTTTATATTATAATAATGGTTATTGGGAAGTGTACAGTCGTTTTCAGGGGATTTTTTTGGGGTTTTGGGGGTCGGGTTGAAGGGAGGGGGCTATGTGGGAGGATCTTTCCTTGGAGCAATATGTCATGGGGGAACAGAAATTCAATGAAAAGGGCGCAGGATTTTCTAAAATTACTATAAAAAAACAATGAAAAAATAAACATGGAAAATTTTTTTTAAATGAAAGTAAAGAGTAGCATTGAAACTTAAAACGAACAGAGATTATTACGCATATGAGGGGTTCTAAAAATACTTTAGCACAAAGAGCGATGCGTCTAGGAGGAGATAAATACCTCACTCTTTATGCTATAGTATTTTTAGTAATTTCAACTATTTATTCTACGGCCTTTCTGATTCAGGGGTCATTCTTAAAGAATTGGGACAAAAATTACGATTTAGTGTAAAGAACGAGGTATTAACGAGGGTACAAACCCCCTCATATACATAATAAAAATTAAAGAATATAAAAGTTTGTTACGTAAGTTAATTCTTAAGTTACGTATATTTTTTACTAACAAAAAAATTCGTTAAAAATTAAAATTTATAGTTGCCTTTTTATGTAACCGAAAAATTGCATGGCAACTAGGCCTCCTTCCCCATCCCTTATTTCTCAAAATCGTCTGGTCAAAACTAAGAGAAAGCCATTTAGCCAAAAAAGGAATTAATATACAAATTTCATTTTAATAATTTATGTGTGGAGAGCCAAAATCAAACATGCATTAATTCAAAAACGTTCAGAGATTACATAAGAAAAACTACTTTTTTAACTGAAAGTAAGGAGCGACATTAAAACTTAAAACGAACAGAAATTAGTCCGTATATGAAATGGGTTGTCCCCTCCGCAATCCCTCGCTCTTTACGCTAAAATTTGACTCTTTGCCACAATTCTGCTTTTTAAAACAATTAAAAGCTTTAGCGTATAGAGCGAGGGATTGCGGAGGGGACAACCCATTTCATATACGGAGTAATTTCTGTTCGTTTTAAGTTTTAATGTCGCTCCTTACTTTCAGTTAAAAAAAACTAGTTTTTTTTTATGTAATCATGAACCAAGAATGAGTTTTGAAGTGCATCAGTCGAAGTTTTTCAATCCTTAACTTCTGGTTGCCACAAAAAATCCATCCTCAATGTTCACCAGTCTAAACTACAAAATTAAACTTCAATCTTAAACTAAAATACATCCCAACAAATCAAACTTTATCGCCTCGTGAACAATCTGGCTTTTTATCAACACCAAATGTTTTAAGCTTGTGCTTGTAAAACTTACTTGCCTATTTTACTGATTTTGTAAGCTTTATTTTATTAAAATTTATTAACCTATTTACTAACCTTTTGCTTCTTTTTATAAAAAAATGCCTACATAGCAGCCGCTTTTTGCTTGTAAGTATTTTGTAATTAATTTATCTATCCCCAAACGTATATATTCGAACGTATGTTTATATTAATGCTCGGATAGAAGACATTATCCAAACTTTCTTAGTTTTGAGTTGTGTGTCATCTATCAATATTGTGCCTGCTACATCGATTAGTGACTCCAAAATGTTTGCTCAATGTTGGCTCATAGAGCCACCATAGTCAAATTGAGTCATCTATGAATATTGAGCCTGCTACATCGATTAGTGACTCCCAAAAGTTTGCTCGATGTTGGCTCATAGAGCCACCATAGTCAACTTGAGTCTATATCAATATTTAGCCTGCTACATCAAGGACTCCCAAAAGTTTGCTCTAAGTTGGCTCATAGAGCCACCATAGTCAACTTGAGTTATCTATCAATATTAGCCCGCCAATGCAATAATGATTCCGTCAATTGAGCCTGCAAATATAAACCAGGCACCCTGATTCTTTTCCTCTTTTGCCACTAGATGAGATGAATTTTTTCAGACGCACTTTATATCCTCTGCAACCTAGAATTCATTTCCTATACAGAAAAGTAAATTTGAACTGTTCTTCCTGAAAATTTGTTCTTAGTAATCAGTGAACTTGAGTTATGATGGCTGATGGCTGCGGTGTTCACAGAAACAATAATTAACAATATTCTACACAGTATTTTCTCTTAACTTAAACGAAAAGCAGGTCGTCCCCGGAGGGGGAGGGAGAATGTCCTGAGGAAAGACTTAAGGGAAATAGGAACTACTTTAGGTATGTAAAAAAGGATGCTTTGAATAGAGGGTTGGAGGAGGAGCGTTTGTAGCTTTGTTGGCCTCAGGTGGCCGAGTGCTGCAGTGAGCTTTTCGTAGTAATAGTATAGACAGCATGTGTTTTCGGAAGCTATTCCCGCCTTTTCTTTCATGCAACCAATGAACGTTCTCATGAGGTTTTCTACAGCGTTGCAAACTGTACTCAGGTCTGCTTCTTCTGTGTCCTGATTGATTGCCACTACGTGCTAGATGCATGATGGCTGTTTATCCGCTCGGGTGCTCTTATATTTTTTTTTTATTGTCTTTACAGGTAAGGTAGTAAATCTATGAAGCTTACTAACAATACTGACATATTTATATTACAGGATACTAACCCTTTACCATACTCTGCTTGTGAGAAAGTAAGAATTGAAAAAAATTGGAATGCTGTCACCAGAGCTACTAAGCTTGAAGCACTAATGCAACAAATTAGCATGCCTGAAGATTCTCTATCTAGTATGTCCGTGTCCATTGATGAACTTGATGGACCCTCTTCCGAAATTGATCGAGTGACCGCTTCTGCTTATCCTGCTTTAAATAATGCTTTTCAGTATGAAGTGTTGCCAGATAACATAGAAAGTGATGAGTCATCTAACCGAAAACATTTGCGGGTGCATTTTGAAGGATATTCTGAAAGAGTAAGTTACAAATTAGGAATAAAAAAGCAACAGTTCCTATTATGACCTTTCCCAGAAATCGAGTAGGGTGAAACTGGGAAAGGGGTAGTTGCAACGGGTATATAGGAACAGGTTGGGATGAAATTGGTAAACCCTTTAAGTTTGATCTTTGCTCATATTTAAGGGAATTTGTCGATCGTCCCTGAAGTATATCAGGAAAGTATAAGACTAAAAGGAGAAGCACTAATATATCAGGAAAGTGTAAAACTAAGAAGAAGCACTAATATATCAGGAAAGTATAAGACTAAAAGGGGAAGCACTAATAAAATGAAATAGAAAAAAATTGGAACATCTTCAAAACACTTCAGACTCCTACGCATAAGAAAATAATTTGATAAATTTGTTTCAATTCTTAATTTGTTTAGTTTATAAACTAGATCATATTAATTAATAAAAAAAAAAAATGCTTGTATATCGAAGAAGGGGGTGGGGAGGGTATTCATTTTGGCTAGAACCTTCTATACAATCTGTATGCTGAAATTCGGGAAATAAAATCTATTTATCTGATAAGTGTGTTCAGTGTACATTTTGTATTCATTTGCTATTTTTTTACGTGCATATTAGGCACATATGCAGTTTTTTTAGAGGGCGGGGGGGGGGAGGATATGACAAAATGAAAAAAAAATTGATGATTTGAATAAAAATTTCATAGAAATTCTGGAAGATCTAAGGTTGGGGATGAGGGCCCCAAGACCATCCCCGCCCCGAGGATGTTTCTACTGCATGTCTTGGTGGCTGTCACGGTGACTCTGACTTATTTTTGAAAGTAAATCTTGAAAAGATTCTATGTCTCTATAGAGTACACCTGCTTTAAGTCGTTCATTGGTAATAAGCGACAAGTGAAGTGTGACCCTGAATAATAGCAACCAAAATTCTAAAACCAGAAGCTTTGAAACGATATGCACACCAAAAGAGTCCAAATTTTCTGCTGATTCTGAATATGTGTTCAAGTTCAAAACAAGTTTTTAAAAGTTATAAACTAAATGTTATTAGCATAGAAAATTTGTATGATTTTAGAGAAAGGGGTGGAGCAGCCTCAGAATGGGTTTTAATTTACCTGATAACTTGGTATAACCTGACAACTCTTTCGCTTTGATATTGGGGTGGGCCCAAGAATTTCACCACGAAGCCACCTGTTATAGACTAAAATTCTTGGCATAGTTTTGATTTCAACAAGGTTGGACATGACCACTACCTACTGAAAAAGTAGTTGCAGATGGGGTGGTATAAGCTGGATACTATGTGCAAAGATAAATCTTTTGTTTTGGCGTTTAATGCTTTCTATAGAGGGAGATAGACCAAATTTTACGTTTATTTCTATGAAAAACAAAACTCTTCCTGATAATGGCAGCAACAGTTAGGACGACAGAAGAAAAAAAAGTTATTGCAGAGAAAAAGGCTTTTCAATACTGTAGTGGTGATTCTTAAAGTTCAGCCACCATAGTTGCGTTTCTTATCCCAACTATGGGCCATGGTTCATCTTTTACTAGATTTCAGCTACTGCTGCAACCATTATTGTTGTCTCTAGGCTATTGCAGGATCGCTGATGTTTCCTTTAAAAAAAAAAAAAAAAAAAAAACGATATGAATTAAATGACAGTTGTCTTATTGAAATCCTAGAGCAAGAAAAAGAAAATTACGTGCCCTGATAATTATGAATATTGTTCTGTAGCACAATGTCACTTCGACAGTATGATTTTTAGAAACTTTGTCTATTTTAAATCCTAGATTGAGAAAATGAAGGAAACTTATTCTTGGTCACAATGGAAACTATCATTGAGAAAATTTCAATGTGGTTCTTGGGCCACAATTTCTCAATGGTTCTGAACCAATGTGGCCCAAGACCAATGATTGACCATCATTGGTCAATGGGCCATCATTGAGAAAATGAAGGAAACTTATTCTTGGTCACAATGGAAACTAAATATGAAAGCCTTTATGAAAAAAAAAAATAATGCAAATTCATCAATAAGGGCTAAAAATTTTAATTATGATGGTGGGAAATAAACTAATAAATGCCTAAACATCTTAGCTCCAAGTCCCTAAGCCATGATCAACGAAAAAATAGAAATGCCGTCTACAAAGAAAAATAATGGGGATAAAAACTTCTACTAAAAGAGCTTTTTAAACTAGAAATGCTTAAGAATGTTGGTTTTAAGTCTCTATGCCGTGATCAACGAAACAAAAAAGAAAAACCAAACTACAATGCTAAACGTACAAGAAAATGACGCAAAAAAGATGAAAAACAGCTACTTTGTATCTTTCTACTTTGTATATTTGGTAATGTCGGTAGCTCCGAGCCAATCACTAATTTGAAAACAATTACATAATGTTGCACAACAGCTAGTAAACATCTAAAAGCAGACAGCAGTATAACGCCAAGTGTCAGTATGTTTGCGATAAACAGATGAATCATATATAATTTTTCTAATTCCGTTTTTTTTTTCATCTCTAATTTTCCCTTTTCTTGAAGAGATTGCATAAAATAAGTAAGTTTCACTAACAAGTTATTTTACGTAGTTTGGAAAGAATACCCTGTTTTGATTCACTGCTGGAAAATCCAAATTAAAATTTCAGAACAAATTTGATTTTTTGAGGGAATGTGTACGGACTTACAATTTTGTATTTGGAAGAAGGAGAAAGATAGTTTTTCTGTGGTCCTGACTAACAAGTCTCCAGGAATTTCTCATTACCATTATACTACGGCAACTGACTAACGAGTATATACTACCTTTTTTTCTTACTGTCTTAGCAAAGTACTTATGTACTCTTTTGATTTTGAGCACTCTTAAGTACTATTTTAAGTGTTTTTGGCCAGAACTTAACAGTTTTTGCTGTGTGAATTGGCCTCCGTTATTTGTGTACTTAATACTGGGCAAGTTAATACTGACAGAATTTACATAAACGATTTGATTTCGGGCGTCTAAACTTTAAGTGATTGCCTTTTTAACATACTTTTTACTCTTTTTATTTTGGCTATACATCAACAAATCTGAATGATATCATCATTATTTGAAAATTAATAATGCCCAGAGAATGAAGTTTTAAGAAATGTCAGAAAAAGTATCCCTAATTGCTTTGGTATCCAAGAGCCCGTATGATTTTTTGGCACTGAAAAACTTGGCTTGTATATCTTTTTTTTTGCTTTCTTGCAGATTAGCAACTACATTAATAATCTCAAGTATTTTCATCGTTTTGGACTTCCTTTTCTGGTGTGTGTGTGTTTACAAATTGGGTGATGTTTTGGCTGAAGCTTATTTACTATCTTTCTTGTCTTTACTTCATGATTAGCTTTGTAATTGCAGTTATTCAAAAAAAGCTTTTGTTTCAAGGTCACGACTGGGGAGCAGCTAGAAGTTTACCTCTGGCGGGGGCGTAGCCAGGGATAATTTTTGGCTATGATGAGGAAACGCTGACTTCTCGTTAAATTTGAGGAATTGTATAAAAATTGGGAAATTTAAACTCTTAAATCATCTAATAATAATAATTGAATGTTGTTCTGAAAATAATTGCTTTCTGAAAATAATTTTAGTCAAAACAGAATTTCTAGTGCATTTCCCAGATAGCGACAATTATGACATCCACGTGATTGGCTAATATCACGCCCACTGAGACACAGAGAGTTCGCTTTAAAAATGTTGTGACTCAAAATCTTCGTCCTTTTTACTGGCCAAAAATTTCATACAAAAGAGCCAGTCAGGTTTTGAAGCCTTTTTGCTGGCTTAAAATTTGACAGGGTGCCAACAGATAAATAAAACAACGGGTAAAAAGGAAATATGTGATTGGCACACAGATTACGTCACAAAAATAGACCAATAGAACCCACACTTTTTAACAAGGAAGTGTAGGCCAGCAATGTCTCTTTTTATTGCTAATGCATGGTTTGAATTATTTATGTTGAAATAAGCTATTTTATTGATTTTACTAATTTTTAATGTATCGGCCGATTGAAAACTGACTGGTCTGACAGGAATAGGCTGCAGGTATAACTATAGTCGATAAATGCAAACGTTCTAATTATTAAAGAAAATTACTTCAAATAACCTATGATCCTTATATTATATTGACCCTTGGTCAAGTAGACCGACGATAATGAAATGAATCGAATGAATTATACTTTTCAGGAATAACTGGGACGTCTAAACCCTAAACTTATGCGTCCAGTAACTAGTAGAACCTCAGATTGGTTATTTGACTGATACAGTACTATATCTATTAAAAAATGTTGTTATCTGTGTGGATTGCGGAATGTTGTTATCTGTACAAGGTCATATTTGTCGTTTGATTGGTACAATCTACGGGACAGGCTACTAATGAAATTTTCTGCTCCTAAGTGTACACGTTCTTTGTTTGATGTCTTTTACGTTTCATTGTTGGT
This sequence comes from Artemia franciscana, assembly GCF_032884065.1. NCBI lineage: Eukaryota > Metazoa > Arthropoda > Branchiopoda > Anostraca > Artemiidae > Artemia > Artemia franciscana. Next base: position 16,855,489 of record NC_088875.1, on the reverse strand, counting down.
ATGATGTCATGGTATCCTGCTAATTTCCTAGCATAAATGTTAGACGCTCTTTACTAGATTCCGGCTAAGAAAAGGCTCTGTGTTGGATATATATGACGTCAAAAGAATTTCTTTCACGTTCAAGTATTGCAATGCTATGTAAAAAAATAAAGCTATCAGTAAACGACCATTGAAGATACGCAAAAAAGGCACAAATTTGTGTCCCAAAATGTTTGTGAGATAAGTATTAAAGTTAACTGGGCATATAGGATTCATGATTGTTTTCATTCACTGTCACTAAGTTTGTTGATAAAAGTGTTCCATCCAAAACCAGGCCGTACCCATGGGGGGTGGGTAAGGTGTTTGACCCCCTTCCATGTTTCTCTGACTTGTAAAACCGTAGCAAAAATGTATGTGCATATTTTTGATGTTTTTTGTTTATTGCACCCCCCCCCCTCTCCAAAGCAATTTCTACTTAGCTCTTCGTTGTATTGTTTTTTCTTCTTTTTCTTCCAACTGACCATAGGTATGTTGTTCTCTTCAGATTTCGTTCTTTGTTTTCTCATATAGGCAGTTCGGCCTTATATATTTTATTCGTTGGGTTTTTGCAACTATCCCTTTTATACGAAGCGGCTGGGAAAAAATTGTTTGTTCTTTACTAATTGCCCCAAATGCGAGTAGTTATACTTCTTAGCCAACAGATTTAGCCATTCCTAAAGCTGGTGGTGTCCAGGAAAAAAAATTAATTTCAATGCCCCCCTCTTAACTCAAAGATAAGAGGGAAAAGCCGAATCAAAGTAAAAATTTGTTGAAAGTGGGCAAACCTCCCGCCATGGTGTCCCCCTCCCTCAGCCACGTTGCCCAGGGCAGCTGTTCTTGATGTTCTCCTCTTTCAACGGCTCTGGGTCTACCCCTTGTATCTGTACAATCTAAGTAAATGGGCATCAATTTTTGGAATGGTTCCAAGTTTCGCAAAGCTTTAATACTAGACTTTCAATTGAATATAACTAATTCACCTTTCCTAATAGGATTAACTTTCTGTCAGATATAAATAAAAAATATTTTAGAATAGTCGCTAGATTAAAATATAATAATTTAAATGGTTAAAATCAGCAAAAACAAAGATACATATTCATCTTTCAACAAAGGCCTGACAGATGGAGATTGCTTCAAATGATTTATATAGACTAAAGCTTGTAGCTTTAGTCTTATATATAAAAGACTAAGCTTGAATCGGGAAGTGTATTATTCGACGTTTCCCTCTATATTCTAAGTCTGATTAAACTTTTACTCTGTCATACTTAAAAACTATTTTTTTTTTTAGATGGTAGTCTTGGGGAGAGGACACCTCTGGGCTAGTGCTGCTTAACCTCTCCAAAGGGGTTCTTTTAAACAATCAATAAGTTAAGCAAGCGAAGTTAGTTCCTATTGCTAACAATAAATAAAGCAACAAAACAAACAAAAGGTTTTCTTCAATATTCACATCAATAATATTACCCTTATTAAATTACTAAAGGCTCTGATTGTTCTAGTTATATATTTCTGAAACTGCATTTTCTGTATTTTTTAGACACAAGACGACAGTGTTATTTCATGGGAGGGGGAAATTTCTCCTCGACCCACTACACCTGCTTTCCCGGTTGGACCAAGAACCCCTTATGTCTACCAGCAAGGTTTACCACCCAAAAGTCCCGCTACAATGCGGTAAGTAAATATAAAACGTATATAATTTTAATAGTGCTACGGATGTATTTTCTTTGCCTTGGATATACTTTGGATTTCTTAGCAATTCTTTCATGGTAAACTGAGTTTCTAACACTGGTAAAGCAGTTTCTTTAATGTTAAGCGTATAATTTAACGCGAAAAGTAAGAATATTCATGGGAAAAATAACCCATGAATAAAACCCAGATTGAGCGTTTCTTACACTGACTTATTTAATTCTTAAAATTTGAATAAATGAAACTGAATATTCCTAATATTTGATTTGAATAAATACTTAGAGGTTTAAATACTATTAACACTTCTATTGACAAATCTTCGCAGCACGGAGCCGTCTGATGCCAACACGGATATGCATGCTCTTCCTGCAATCCAATCTGTTCAGAGCCCCATACTGTACTCCCTCACATACACTTCTTGTTTCCTTTAAGTCTTTTTAAGACCTCGTCACAAGCAATTCTAGGACTTCCCGTGTTTCGTTCAGTCGAAAAGTTTGGTCGGAAACAAAATTTTGACAACCTTCTCTAAACTTGAGATTAAATGAAAAATGTCTCTAAACTTATATTCTACGATAAAAGCTACACATTTAATTCGGATGAAATTCCAAGATATTCATGAAATTGCTAGAAATTTGCATGGCGACATGAAATTTTTTTTTCGAAATAGTCAGGTTGCAGGGATATTCCTAGAAGATCGTACTTTCATTTATCCTACTGCCTTTCCATTTAAAAACAATTCACGAGGAAGCTTACTGTTAGGGAAATTTGTCAAATAGTGCGTGCATACGATCAGGCACCACCTAGAAAGCTTTCCCCGAAAGCATTCTTTGAAGCCATTTAAAAATAATAATGTAATAAGTTTTTAACTTATAAAAAAATAATAACTTTTTACAGGTTTCTGTTTCAAACTTTTTGGTTGTGTTTATTTTTTAATTTTTATTTTTAATTCTTAATTTTTATTTGTTAATTTTTGGTTATTTTAAAATGAGTCTGAACCGCTCATACGATACAAATCAAGCTCTAGAATGCTGAGAGTAAAGGAATTGGATCAGTTACTGGTTGTGTGATTTTTTAAAATTAATTAACCCCTCCCTCTTGGCGAAATCCTGACTATGTTTTTGAATAAGCGAGGATATATATATGTATAGGACTTGATTTAGTCTATTTTAACACCAATTGATTTCCGGCACTAAAAGCTAATTTTTATTATTAGTACGATTGCTTTTTATAAATCACTGATGTAGTGATTAACCCCTCATGTAGATTTAGTGATTAACCCCTCAAAAGTAATTAACCCCTCTCTCCTGGCGAAATCCTGGCTATGTTTCTGAATAAGTGAGGATATATATATATATATATATATATATATATATATATATATATATATATATATATATATATATATATATGACTTAATTTCATCTATTTTAACACCAAATGATTTTGGCACTAAAAGCTAATAATTATTATCAATACAATTGCTTTTATAAATCACTGATTTAGAAAAGATAATATTGAATCCAGCACCCACTAATGAAAAATAGAAAGACTGGACGTTTGTATAAATGTAATATATCTATGGCTAAGGTACTCTTCATATGGTGGTATATGCAATATAGGGCCTGAATTTAAAGATAACTATTACTAACCGTTAACGTGATATGGTACCTTACAAATTATTTTGCGAGCTTGAAAGTCGGCTGACCGTCACAAGGACAAAGGACCTATTAGAGAATTTTTCCAGGAGACTAGCTATCTTTGGGATCTGTCGGATCTGTTGTATGTAATCTGGTGCTTTGACTATGAGATTTGACTGAAAAAAGAAGAAAATTCTACCTCCCTTTCGTCGACTCAATAGGGTAAAACCATAGGGGACACCCAAAGCGGCCGAATTGCGCAAATAATTATTCCTTTGAGCTTGAGTCTTTTCTTAGCAGGTACGCTGGAAAGTTTTTTAGGGACTGACCTTTCCTAAACTGTAAAAAAGTTCTGATCTTCTTAATCTAAAAATACACAATTTGCAATTTTTTAGTAGTGTAATATTTACTAACACTGAATATCTCTTTCTCCAGGACAAAAAAATGAAAAGTTAAATGGTTTTCCAAGATTTCTGGTAAAGTACGTGTCGGCTTTTAGTTTTCTGTCATTTATTCGGATCTCTACAATTTGTGCTAACCTCTACAAGTTAGGCCACGACTGACCAATCAATTTTAAATAGCTTGAATAGTTTATAATGGGTGAGATAGGGTGATACTTTTAGGTGCTGTATCACCTTAATTTCTAGAAGACCATCTAGAAGAATTTCTAGAAGACCATTTCTAGAAGACATTCTAGAACCATGGGTTTCTCGATTATAATTTTTCAAATTTTGATTTTCATTTTGTAACCGCTTTTCTCTTATTTTTTTTTAATAGGAGGGCTTTAGGATCTACCAGTCCAACTCCTGCGTTTAGAACTCTCCGAAAATGGCCTTCGAATACGTCAGTTTATAGGTATTTAAGCCGAAAATGTTTTTTGCATGCAATATGTTTGTCCAGAGCTTTTTAATACTATCTGTTATGATGCAAAATTCCTAAGAAGAAATGTTTGCCTCTTTCTTTCATTATATAATCCTGCATTGAAACTCGAATCTAATGCATTTAGAAGAGAGTATTGTTAGCTTGATAAGAGGAATATTATTGTTCTTCTCAAACTATTTTAGTATTCTTGCTAGAAAATTCATAAATATCAAAGGACTGCCTAAACTAATGCTAGGATAGAGAGGGCGAATAGAATGAATAGAATCATTCCTTTAGGATAAGCACAAAGACCCCTGCGGCTTGAAATCTCAATTAAACATGCGAAAATACATGAAAATTTGACTGTTTCGATTTAAATCGTTACATTTCTCCCCCCATAATTACTAAAAGACTGGGTCCTTGATTATAAGTAGTGACAAGTTATTCGCTTTATGCTGAATGCACAAATAAATACTGAGTAGTATAGCTATCGCTTGTCCCTTTACTTGTTAGCTCCACCGAAAAATTTGGAAACAAATGGCCTTTGTGATGATTCAGAGTTTGTTTACCCAAAAATCTGTTTATAACTCCTACCCAAGCCTAAAAAAAATTACAATGATATCACATGCAAAGATAACTCAGCCTAAGAAGAGAGTGAACCATGCTCATTATAATACTTAAATTTGGGCTCCATCCTTCTAATGCCTTCTAAGTTGCAGGAAGGCCAACACAATAGGCCTACTGTTGGGCAGAACAAGTCTCACCCCTACCATTGGTTTTAGGAGACACCGTGTTGCATTTCTTCCTTCGACCTGCTGCATGGAAGGTGGCTCAAGTAGGCCTATTGTTTGGCAACACTAGTGCCCCCGAGTCACCTAGAAGACTTGCCGTGATCTCATCCACTAAGATCATTCAGTTTAGAAAGAGAGTGAACGTTGCTTACTGAATCATGCAATTTCAAGCTCCGTCTTTTAAATACAAGCTCACGAAAGGCAACAGAAGTAGGCCTTTTGTTTGAAGGATAAAAGCCAGTATATATGTTTCCAGGGCTCCTTACTATATAGATTTATATCTTTTTAAAACAATTATTATAGGAAGCCTTAGCGTACGAAAAAATTCCACAGAAAATTAAACGCCTAGTTCTAGCAGTGAACTTAGTCTGAGGAGCTGTTTCTGTAGAAAACAGTTTCAAAATCCTACCCAATCAAATAATAAAGAATTGCCTGAAATCAAACTGAATAGTAGGCTATTTGGAATTTCTTTATCATTTTTTTTTCTGTGGCACTGTGATGTGAATTAAAAAAATAAAAAAGAAGACAAAGTTAATATGTGAAAGACTCATTTAATAGTTTTTCTAATATTTTATTAATTAATTTTTGTTATGTTATGTTATTAATTAATTGTTTTTGTTAATGCAGTGCAATCTTCTTAGTAGAAACCTAACATCAATTTTTATATTTCGTTCTTTAATAAATAATTAGTTTAAGCCTGAAGTCATTTATGTACCCATATAACTAATGTCCACCTTTGTCTCTTAAAGATTGTGTGTACTATTAATTTTGAAAATTTGCTATACTAACAACGGGTTTCCACAACCACGATCTTACATTTATCTAAACTTGTTAACTTTGTTGTTTCACCATAACTCCGAATTTTGAAAGAGAAAAAAAAAGACAAATATAGAATAAAAAAAACATACCAAGCAAAATTAAAAGAGAAGTTTCAGAATGTGAGATTCGTCCTTTGTTTTGCATAATTTATTTAATTTTATATATTATTCTGTTTGCACTGAGGAAGGCTGGGTGGAGGTCACGGGAATAATTTGTTCCTTTTATGTGTTGTAAGTTGTATTCAGCTGATTTCACCCCCTTCACTCGGAAAATTTCCCCCAGATAAATGGTATAGAACATCCTGTGGTGTTTATTTTAGATTTTTAATTCTTTTTGGGGGTGTTTCGGGTTGATTCTTCACAGCAGGGTAAGATAAAGGTGAAAGGAAATAATTTGCTTGTTTATTTGAAATAAGAAGTTTTGTCCATTTTAAGTTTCTGACTTAAGAGTTTCACTCCATCTTATTTAAAAAAAAGGGCCCCTTAAAGGTACTTCAGATGGGAAAACGCCTTCTTGATCGGAAGGGGTGAACAGGTATCATGTACTATAGATGTAGGTGCCAGACCAAATCCGTGGGAAGTACTTCTTAGCCCCATCCTGTAGTTACCTTTTTTCCTGTTGTTACCTTTTTTCATCAATTTTACATGTGGGGTGTTTTTTGAGGGGTAATTGTCTGCCGGGGGAGGGTGTCTAGCGAGGGAGCATTACGGGGGGTTTGATCATCCTAGAACCGATGTAAGCGTTTCGCCAGTTTGGTCTTAGGACCTGCTCACGAATGGGAAGACTTGACTTAAGGCTCCTGCCACATGGGGTGCGGCGTAGAGAGCTTCGCAACTTGACTTCTCCAGGCGGACCGGTCTGCTGCTAAATGAGACGCCTCGTCGACAGCAATGTTGGCCATCACCAAGAATTTGTCGAGGCTGTCTTTCCACCTTGTCCGAGGTCTGCCCCTCGGGCGAGACCAGCCATGGGCTTTTGGGTCGAAGTCGTACACTATTCGGGCTGGCGTGGATGTCGGCATTCGTAGGAGGTGTCCGAACCATCTGAGAGACCTCTGCGCTATCTGGACGGAGAATGGCACCTGGGAGGTGAGAGTAAGCAACCTTGCGTTGCTTACAAAATCATCCCACCGGAATCCCTCGATCCGGCGAAGCTGTTTCGTCTGACAGACTTCTATCATTTTAAGGATGGTTGATTTGAGGGGCCAGGTTTCCGCCGCGTAGAGCAGGACGGAACTTACGGATGCGTTATAGATTCGCATTTTCGTACGCCTTGAGATGTGCGGCATTCTCCATAGACTGTTAAGTCTACCGACGATGGAAGAGGCTTTCGATATTCGGCTGCATACCTCTTCGTCTACGGAGCCATCATTGGACAGCACAGAGCCGAGGTAAGTGGAGTTTTTAACGACTTCAACAAGTGTTCCGCAGACAGTTATGGTATCAGGGTGCGAGACTGGACCTGGGGGTTCAATTGCCATAATCTTAGTTTTGAGCCAGTTGATTTTCAGCCCCACTTTTGCTGCCTCTTCCTTCAGGACTTCCAGAGCGTCGGTCAGCTGGTCGATTGAGTCGGCAACGAGAGCAAGATCGTCTGCGAAGTCCGCATCCGTCAGAATGCGATCTCCAAACTGCAGACCAAAGGGCAGGCGATTTGTAGTTCTTGTCATCACATAGTCTATCACACAATTGAACAATTCCGGGGCGGCGGCACACCCTTGGCGAACGCCAGTTTTGATATTGAATGTCGTGCTCCGTTTTCCGTTGACTTGGACGCAACTCTCGGTCTCTTCGTACAGCTTTTCAAAAAGCTTGCAGTATTTATCTGGCAGACCCGTCGATTTAAGTATTAGCCAAACAGAGTTGCGATCGACGGAGTCAAAAGCAGCTTTGAAGTCTACGAAGGCCACGTATGCGTTCCTCCTGAATTCTCTAGTTTTCTCAATTAACTGGCGCATAGTGAAGATTTGTTCGACAGTGGACCTCCCTGGCATAAATCCGGCCTGCTGAACTCTCCTTTTTCTTCGGAGGATACTCGTGCATCTGTCTAGCAGGGTCATGGCAAAGAGCTTTCCAGGGACTGAGAGAAGGGTTATACCTCTGTAATTAGAGCAGATGCTCTTGCTCCCCTTTCTCTTCCAAAGGGGCAGGATTATGCCAAGTCGCCAGTCCTTCGGGACCCATTCTGTGCGCCACACCACGGAAAACAACATTTGCAGCCAAAGTAACATCGCCGGTCCAGCATACTTCAGGAGCTCAGCGGATATTCCGCATACGCCTGCCGCTTTGTTATTCTTTAGACGTTTCAAAGCAGAGTGGATTTCTGCTGTCGTGAAGGTAATCTCTGGTTCGTTTGACGGCACTTCCTGAGTGCTGGCAGCTAGGCGTGCGAGTTCCTGGTCAGTCTGTGCTACAGCATCGGCATTGAGGAGACTTGAGAAGTGGTCTTTCCATCGACTGACCTGAGCGGCCTCGTCACTAAGTGGCTGGCCGTCCGCAGAGACAACAGATGCAACTGAGGGGGCTTTGTCGCTTGTGAGGTCACGGAGGTGCTTGTAGAGGCTCCCGACGTCCCCTTTCATGGCTGCGCCCTCCAGCTCGTTTGCCTTCCTTTCCACAAACAGTTTCTTGTCTCGCTGTATCAGCTTGTTGCGGACACCATTGAGGCGCCTGTAGGTCGGCATGTCGCCCAGAAGCCTTGCCTTGCGTCTCTGCTCAATGACGTCAAGCGTATCGAACTGAACCCACGCTTTCTTAGCACGCTTCGCCCTTCCAATATTTGCGGTCGCTGACTCCAGGACATTCTTCTTAAACGAGATCCATGCGTCCTCAGAACTTTCAGATGGCAGGAGTGCGTCGAAGCGGTTCGAGACATCAATGGCATACTTGGACCGTATCTCTTGATTGGAGAGACGAGAGACATCAATCTTGGTCGGTCTAGGTTGCGAGCGCTGGGCTTGGAGCCTCAGTCGCATATTAGCTACAACGAGGCGATGGTCAGTGTTACCAATCTTGGCTGACCTGTACGTCCTGCAGTTACTAATCAAGGATCTCCATCTCTGTGAGACAATGATATAGTCGATCATTTTTTTGGTATGGCCGTCGTTGCTGTACCATGTGTATTTGTGGATATCCTTCCTTGCGAACAGCGTGTTCGTAATGACAAGGTTATGCATGCTGCACAGTTGAAGGAGCCTTAGCCCATTGTCATTTAGAGGGTCCGGAATAACTGGTCCGATGACTTGCCGCCATAGGTCGTGGTTGTCGCTCACTGTTGCATTCATATCACCCAAAAGGATGACAATATCGTGGGGGGATATCTTGGACAGTTCATTAGCCAGGGCAGAGTAGAAAGTTTCTTTTGCTTCGTCGTCGGCTTCATTTGTCGGAGCATAGCAGACAAGGACTGTCATTTTTCCTTGCTTATGACTCAGTCGAGCATTAGCTATTCTATCCGAGACGGGAGTAAATGACAGTAGACACTTTATGGACTTGTTATCAAGTACTAGTCCGACCCCATTTCTCCTAGTCGTTGTCTGTCCAGACCATAGAAGGTGGTATCCCTCACCTATGGGATCAGTCCCATTCCCGACTAGGTGGGTTTCTGTTATTCCAGCAATAGAGATGCGGAATCGCTTCAGTTCCATCGCCAGAAGCGTCTTTGCTCCGGGAAAGTTCAATGTCAATACATTCCAGGTGGCAATCCGGAGGCCACCATGGTCAAGGAGATTCAAACGCTGGTCATTTCTCAGTCCAGGGGCGAGCAAGGGTCGTGATGGGATAAAAGAAGATCGGTCATCCGAGGCAGTTGCTAAGCTATTCATTGCAATCGATTTCATGTGGAGGGTTGCAGGCCCAACCGACCCTAGGCCTGGATTCTGATTAGAGCCAGGATTTACCTGGATACTGAGAATCCTGGGGTGGGCTCCACCCACCTCATGAGGTTTAAATGGTTCCGATCAGGTTTAAATGGATCAGGGTTCCGATCAGGAACCCTGATCGGAGCGATTAGTTAGGGGAAACCCCATATCCAGAGGTACGTGGTCAACAGACATTGTCTGCATCATTCCGGACGAACTCCATCACCTCCAAATGGGAAGACGAGTAAGCATAATATCTGTTTGAATTTATTTTAACCCATTAAAATTTAATAATTGTCTAAATTTGAAGACAACAATTTATTTGTATTAACTCAACTGTAATAGTATAATTTATTCTCAGTAAATCAGATAAACGTAATAAATATTTCAGTTCGGAACAATCAATTTATCAATTTATTTTATTTAATAGGACATCAATTTATTTTAAAACAATAATCAATAAGCAAGTGGTGGGTTTCGAGTCTTTATAAAATCGATCTATTTGAAAATACTAATTTAACCAGAAAAAATGAGGGAAATAAAAATTAAGTGAAGAAGTAAAGATAAACTTTTTACAACCAGTGTATTTCTATTTGTTTGTAGTAAATCATCTCTAATAGCGTAATTACTTAATTGGCTCATATTCACTCCAATAAACATTACCATTGTTATAATTTACGAGTCAGTTAAACTCAATACCAATTCATCTTAGTTCAACTGAAATCTAATTCAACTTAACACTCTTAGCCACTCCTGAGATACTCCAGATACACTCTTTTGATAGCCTGGATGCACATAGTGTTCTTGGTTTAATTCAACACTGTTTTCAACATACCCTGAAAGTATTATTTTCCGCAATTTTAAGTTTTAATTCAAGTTTCAACTTTGAATTTGAAATTTGAAATTTGATTTGAATTTTTCAAAAAGGTTTCATTAGTCATCTGTGTTATGTACTACTGTCTGTTTGGTCATTCAGGATTCTCGTGATTTTACCCCCCCCCCCCCCCTCCCAAAAAAAATTAATATGGAAGAACTTTCGAAAATCAGAATTATATAAAAAGGCAAATACAAGAAAAAGAAAATGGCAAAATGTCGTAATCAGAATTACAATTGCGTATACACGTAGGAGAGGGTGAGTCAGTTCATGTCCCTAGAAAACACAAGATTAACAATTCCTATTTTGTAGATGTATTGTCTTTATATTTTGCCTTTCATTGTTTCTATTTTATCCTCTCCTCACCTCCCCTTCGGTGTGCTTGTAGAAATTTATCATAAGAAACGGTTAACAATTTAAGATGAACTCGTGAAAGACTGCTTTTAAAGATAAATGACGAGGTATGGTTCTCCTTGTTTCGATTCTACTATATTGTCTAGGTCAACAAAACTACTATATTTTCTGAATTATTTATTTCAGTAAAGATCGGTCACCTTCACCTGGAATGAATTTTGGTACTATGGATGCGTCATCTAGGCGCTCATCCTTATCAGAGCCTGCAGATGTCAGTCCTGTCTATGTCAAATTTGCTAAGGATACTTCTAAATATTGGTATAAGCCCAGCATCTCTAGAGAAGAAGGTGATTCTTACTTTCTTTAATTCTTATTTTACAATATTTTGGATCTCAAAAAAAATTATTTTAAGTCTTTATTTCATTGTAGAGAAAGACTAACTTATGCGAGTAATCCAGCTGTGAGCAAGAATTCAGTTTAGTGCGCCTCATTATAACTAAACTAAAAAATTAATCAAATTGATTATTTGCTTCTAAAATCTTTACAGAAAAGTGTATGGAATCTATTAGAATATATTAATAAGGATTTTTTTTTACCGAGCTATTGCAGTTTTATTTGCTACAACTTAAAATGGATTCCATTGATATATTTAATACTCCGTATACAGGGTGTTCCAGTAAAACCAAAATTAGTCATGGCTTGGTAATAGAGGACTTCCATATGCGTCGATTTCACTTTGACCATATCTGCCTACCTTGGCTAACTCAGGAGCTATTTAGCTTTAGGAAAATATTTGGACTAACTCCAATTGAATCCATTATCTCAGAAGTTTTTTGCTAAATATATAGCTCTAGAGTTGTATTTTTTTTATGTCTTAATGCATGTTGACCTCTTGAAGATATTACACCATTTAGTGTTTTATCTTCTGGACAGAAAAATGCTGCCAAATCCGTTTTTGCTAGGAGGTCAGAAGGCCAAAAAATTATATATAAGATTTTTTTTTTTCAAATTTTGTTTACTAAAACAGGTTAACCATGTAAATTTTTATGTTGCATTCGACACTAACACAGGTTTTATCATCCTACTTTTAACCATTCAGCTTTCCCTACTTTCACCATAAGATCACTTCCTCCCCCCCCCCAATATTGGCCTGAACCGGTTTCTCCCAAAATGATTTAATTTTGGCCTAAAAACCCCTGCTGTGGTTCTGTAGCTATTGTTCAGCAAGTATAACCGAACACAAAAGCAAAACTATCCTTGACTCAGTAACGCTCGCCGAGTGTGCAGAGCATGGCCCCAAAAATAGAATTTGCCTTCGTCACTCAGAAATATGTAGATTGAAATCATTTCAAATTTTCTATAAACGACGAAATATTTCGCCGGGAAGGCGACAAGTTAAGAGAAATACATTTGCCTTGAAGAGTTTATTACTCTTTTAAATCTGCTAAACACTTTGCTGTGGTCAATTTGCTGTCACTAATGGCAAATTTTTATTGAGAATTTGCTCCTTTTTTGTATTTCTTTTTTTAAATGGTGAATGATAGTCAATTATAAGAAAAAGCATACAGCTGGATTTTAAATCACATATTGTTTCACGTTTTAAGTATACTCAATATAAAAGTCAGTTATAAGAATACTTAAAAATATTTTTTTTTTTTCATTGGAAGGACTTTACTTTAAATACATCTCATTTCTAAACTTTTGTAACAAAGCTAGAATGTAAAAGAAACACATTGCTGGGTATCTAGTGCGTATAGAGAGATAAAAAATCCATGGAGACCCTACTTCTTAGAAGAATTTTCCCCTCCCCCGACCCCTCTGAATAAAATTATCTTAGGGGTATAAAGCAGATAGGTTCACACAAGGGGATCATATCTCCATGTGACTCGAAATCTCCTGACTTTTACAATTCTATTTTCATTTTCATATTTGTATAGTTCACCCATTTCTTCTATTCACTCATCTCTTCTCTTCATCTATTTCACTCAGTTCTGACAAATTTAGCATTATTTCCTCCTTTTCCCTCGCCCAGGAATAAACTCATGCACAAATGGCTAATCAAGAGGCTACTTAAGCAGTTTTGAATTTAAGATTACCTTTTCATAATATCTTCTTGCTTCAAAGGTAGTAGATCAAATATCACTTGCAGGTTTTAATGTAGGTTTTATCGAAGTGCTCATTAAAAGACGTTTCTTAACTTCGCATTAGTGTCGCAACACGAGTTTTAAGGCGATCATTGCTTTAAGCCGATATTCTGTTTTTCAGCCATCAACACACTTAAGGATAAAATGCCGGGAACATTTATTGTCCGAGACTCATCCTCATTCCCTGGTGCTTTTGGTTTGGCATTGAAAGTGGCCACTCCCCCTGCACACCTGACAGACCCATCCCCCAATGATCTAGTAAGGCATTTTCTAATTGAGCCAACTTCAAGGGGTGTGCGCCTCAAAGGAAATCCAGATGAGCCTGTTTTCGGTAAGTTTCTGATTATTTTATTTTTTTCGAACATAAAAAGTGTGTTCCCGTGTTTTGAGGAAGTCACGAAGAAATATTTTTAGGACAAACAGATTATGATGCAAGTCTGAAATAAACCAAAGAAAAGCAATAGGAAAGGGACTAACCAAGGAGCAATGTAAAACAAAGAAGATAAAACAGAAAAAAACAACTTAAAATATAAAATGAACATATATATAAATAAAACAAACAAACCATTATGTATTTATATATGCAATTGGTACTCACACATACGGTTAGCTAACTACCTCTCTGAACCCACAAAACCAACTGGCACATTCAAGGCAATAGATGTAAAATGCACCTAATTATTCTATAGAGACGTAATCCTCACGTTAGCATCTAATGCTGCCAATCTGCGTGTTTTTTTTATATTCATTTTAATCCCTGGGAGATTTTGCAAGACATAATTACGATTTTTCGATAATGAGTTCTTTTTTAAAACTGTGGCTTAAAATTAAATTTTACACCTTAGATCCATTTGTCTGCTATGGATTTATTTCTTTGTTTTGTCATTGTATAGACAGTTTGGCTTCAGATTTTCTATTCATCCCTCTTATGTCCGATAAAGTTGATTACATACCATTGAAAAAAAAAAAAAAAAAAAAAAAAAAAAAAAAAAAAAAAAAAAAAAAAAAAAAAAAAAAAAAAAAAAAAAAAAAAAAAAAAAAAAAAAAAAAAAAAAACTGGAGTTTGAAGTCTGTTGGAGTTGTGTTAATTCGAAAATTAATTCCTCTGCTAAATCAGTGCTGACTTCAAAAGATGGCGTCGGCCGTGGTGACTGATCAGGTTTGGGACAGGGTTTAAGATTGGTCATACGAGCACAAGTGATATTGTCTCACTCTAGACGCCTTTTGGAAGTGACAACTTTTGAAATTTCGTCCACATCTTTCAAACTTACGCTGTAAAACGATGGATTGAAGTTGTTTTGAAGAGTACAAGCTGTTCAATTTAAAAATAAACCCATGGGTAATGCATTGGATTAAATGTTTGGCTTTGGAAAGGTCTGTGTAATATGAGTGGCATGCTTGCTGACGCCTAAGTAACGGGACGTTGAAACGAAGAATTGTTTTAATTGAAAATTGGGCGCTTTATTGTCCCGTGCGGTTTTGAGACGTTTTACAACTATGGGTGAGACTTGGATCCCCCACTACACTCTTGAACACCAAGTCCAGTCAAGATAGTGAATTGCACCAAATAGTTATTGACGAGTGGTGCTTGACGAATTGTATTACACCGACATAAAAACTGTATCAATTTTCATGCGATCATGGTAAAGGATAAAAAAGAATTGACAAAAGAATTGTTTCCTTTGCTAGTTCGGGACTTTTCATCTGACCATTGTGCTGCCTTGTGCGTTGGTGCACGTTTGGGCCCATAATATTAACTGACTTAAATTTGTTGCGGTTTCCTCTCTTTTCCGGGCTCCACTTGGAACACATATTCCATAACCATAAACCTATCACACCATCCCTTCCGCTCACGTCCCTTGAAGCATGAATTTAAAATGAAATATATAAATAAGAGGGTTACCAAAAAAAAAAAACTGATAATGAAAAATAAATACAAATAAACATCACCTGGATATCATATCAATTTCTGAAATATGTGAAATGATAGTTGACAAAAGAAGAGAAAGAAATCTATGCAGAACCTATAAAACCATGCAGAAGGGCTAAAGGAATGGGAATGCGAACGTGCAATACAAACGTTTTCTAATGCGGGTCAATTTTAGTCAAAGCCTTTTTTAGTTTTCAGGCTTCCATAATTTATTTTTGCAGCAAATCACCATCTGAATCAGCCAAGTCACCGAAATGGGAATTTTTTCATCCGAATTGCCAAAAATGACCAAAACTACAGAAAAAGTATGAACTGTAGTGAAATTACAGTAATATTTCTGAAACAACTATACAAAACTGTAAACCTGCGATAGAAACTTTTAGGCATTTTTTTTTCAATCTAACGATCATCATAGTGAAATCTGCACATTCTTCCATTTTTGGACAATTTTTCCGTTTTTTTCTGAGATTACTTAAAATGACGTTTTTGAGATTCGCATGGAAGTTATAAGCTCTGAAGAACAGAAGTGGAATTCTTCGGCCCAAGAACTAAAATAATAATCTATATAATCCATCTTTTGTTTATCTCCTTCAACTTTTATTTAGGAACTGTCTCTTAAACAGCTAATACTAATTTTGGCTGCAGTTGTTGATAATTTTTCGTCTAGACAGGGTACCAGGTAGAAATATGGTGTTTTTGCTAGGAGATTTTAATGCCCAGGTTGGTAGAAATAGGGATAGATGGTATCCTAGCCTAGGTAAATTTGGTGTAGGAAAAGAAAACAGTAATGTCTATAGGCTTTTGCAATTTTGTAGGTATAACAACCTAGTTATAACCAATACGGTGTTTGGTCACAAAATGGCCCATAAGTTGACATGATATTCACGTGATGGTAAGACAGCAAACCTTATTGATTATGTTATTGTAAACAGAAGACTAGCAGGATCAATACAAGATACTAGGGTGTATAGGAGTGCCGTTATTGATGTTAAAAGTAAAGATCACCATCTAGTAGTGTCTAAGGTTAATTTAAAGCTGAAATTTCGGAAGTGTAACTCCCTCCCGGAAAGTTATGATGTTGGTAGACTTCAGGATGAAAATTTGAGAAAAAAATTCCAGGAACAGTTGAGTACTAAACTTGAGGGTTTAAAATTTGACAACGTGGAAGATGGATGGAATAATTTCAGAAAAACAATTTGTGAAGTTGCTGATGGTGTCCTAGGGAAGAGTGCTAAGACTGCAACTAGGAATATTAGTGAAAAAGCTTTAGGTTTAATAGAGAGTAGAAGGGGTTTGTATAAGAATTATCTGAGTGATAGGTCGTATGAAAACAAAAGGAATGTAAAGAAAGTGGAGAAAGCATTAAAATATGAACTAAGGAGATGTGAAGTGGAGGCGATGGATAAAATTGCTGAGGATCTGGAAGATGCGGCTAGACGGCATAATAGTAAAATATTATACTGGCATGTTAATAAATTGAAAGGGAGTAGCCAATCCGGACTAGTCCCAGTTAAAGATAGAAATGGGGCCACAATTAGTGATAAGGAAAAAGTTAAAGAAAGATGGGTGGAACATTTTGAGAATATGCTAAACCGAGATACAGTTGCAGGAAAAGATATAGATGAAAATGAAAAAGTTTGTGATACCTTGGATGTGAAGGAAGATTTGTTTAGTGAGGAAGAATTAACAACAGTACTAAAAGGATTAAAAAATAATAAGGCCCCAGGTGTTGATAGTATGATTAATGAGTTTCTTAAATATGGTGGCTCTGAGGTTAGGAATAAGCTACTGAAGATTATGAACATGATTTTTGAAAAAGGGGAAGTACCCAATGATTTTAGGAAAACCTTAATTAAACCACTGTATAAGAAAGGTGACAAGAGTGAGTGTCGTAATTATCGAGGCATTAGTCTGGTCTCTGTAGGTAGCAAATTACTGAGTAATATGATACTTTTTAGACTGAGACATGCTGTAGACAAAGTTTTAAGGGAAGAACAATGCGGTTTTAGAAAAGGTAGAGGATGTGTCGACCATGTTTTCACTCTTAGGTTAATAATTGAGAAGTCCCTTCGTTGTCAAACGCCTTTGGTCCTTAGTTTTATCGATTATGAGCAAGTTTCCGATTCTGTTGATAGAAGAGCGTTAGCAAAGGTCTTATCTTTGTA
Source organism: Artemia franciscana (assembly GCF_032884065.1). NCBI lineage: Eukaryota > Metazoa > Arthropoda > Branchiopoda > Anostraca > Artemiidae > Artemia > Artemia franciscana. The sequence goes on along the minus strand of NC_088875.1, from coordinate 16,838,357 downwards.
TGTTATACCAGAAGAATACATTAAATAGATTTGTGCTATGTACGAGAATAATGCTGCTGCGGTTAAGGTAGGAAATTAGGTTAGCAACCGGTTTTGTTTTAAATCACGAGTTAAGAAGGGTTGTGTTCTATCCCCCTTTATATGGATCATTTTGATGGACTTCGTCTTAAGGAGCACAGCAAAGGCAATTGGAGACCATGGAATCAAATGGGGAGGAAGAACGCTCCTGGACTTAGATTATGCTGATGATTTAAGCATATTAAATGAAGGTGTGAGCAAAATGAATGATTAATTTTTTAGAGGTTTTACGAGTTCAGGGTGCTAAAATAGCCTTGAAAATTAATGTTAAGAAGACTAAGTCAATAAGGCTAGGAATAAGTGAAGATGAACAGGTGACATTAGGTAACCAAAAGATTGATCAGGTTGGGAGCTTCAGTTTCCTTGGTAGTATTATTAGTAAAGATGGTGGGAGCAGTGAAGATGTCAAAAGTAGAATAGCTAAAGCTCAGGGTGTTTTTTCACAGTTAAAAAAAGTTTGGAAGAATAGAAAGATAAGTCTACATACCAAGATTAGAATATTGGAAGCTACAGTGATGACAGTGGTCAAATATGGCTCTGAAGCATGGGCACTCCGAAAAGCAGATGAAAATTTACTAGATGTTTTCCAGAGAAATTGCCTACGGATTATTCTGGGTACCCGGCTGACTGACCATATTTCAAACAGTAGGTTGTACGAAAAGTGTGGTTCAATCCCGCTTTCTGGGGCTATAATGAAAGAAAGGTTGAGATGGCTAGGCCACGTTCTACGGATGAAGGATGACAGATTACCGAAGATTGTCCTTTTTGGCCAACCGTCTAGGGCTACACGGAAAGCAGGTCGTCCTTGTCTGGGTTGGGAGGATGTCATAAATAAAGATTTAAAGGAAATGGGAACTTTAAATAGATTAGGTTGGAGGAGGAGCGTGCGTGGCTGTGTTGGCCTCAGGCGGCTTGGTGCTGCAGTGAGTTATTAGTAGTAGTAGTAGTAATAGAACATCTTAACGTTTAAGATTATTCTCTGCGGCACTTGGTCACATTTTGTGACCAATTATCCTATCTGTGACCAAGTGACCAAGATTGTCTTATTTCGTAGACTTTTTCTTCCTGAGTATGACGTTAGAGGAAGTGACGGTACCTTGCCACTTTTGTTCTTCCTTCTTTTGGCCAGCTTTTAATTATTTTATTTGAACATTAAGGATTTTTTTTTTTAAATTCTGTTTGTAATTTTCATTCTAATTTTCATCATTTTCATTCTAATCGATAACATTTATTTTCAGGATCGCTTTCTGCCTTGGTCTATCAACATTCTGTCAAAGCAATGGCCTTACCCTGTAGACTGCTTCTTCCTGACTGTGATGTTGCAGGAAGTGATGTTACAGACTCCTCCAGTACGCCACAATATCATCAGCAGGGAGCTGGTAGGTTTTTTTTGCCTAAGCAGAGCTGCTCATCTATTGGTTAAATTTTGATATGAAGAGTTTGTATAAGATCATGTACCTGCTAATGACAGGCTACCATTTTACCAGAACTTGTTGGCTCTTCATGCTTAGTTTTTCATAAATTATCGTTACCTTTTTATGGTTGTATGGGAAGAGGGCTTATTGATAAGCTGATTGAAAGTTTTTTGTCTAATTTAAGTAATTTATGAAGACTTGCTTTTGTATTGATTTTTCTAATTGATCGTCCTATTTAAGTAACATGAGGGATCGCGCCATAGTAAAGTGGTAATTTTTGCCATTTAGTTTTGCAAAATAATAATTTCTGCTAAAATAGGACTAACAGGCTATCGAGCAAAGTAATAACATAGTCAGTTCACTTAGAGCTAAAACCAACTATGTAAAGAAGCCCCGCCCCTTATTTTCAGAGGCCATGCTGCGGGGCGATGGCGAATACGTCAATAAACATATAAGTAGTTCATACCAAATGATCTGTTATTATAATCAATTGTTTTGAGCCTCATTTGACGGTGCTCATTCATTTAAAATTTCCTTAATCTATGCATATTATTCTATAGTTATGTACCTATTGCTAGGGGGGGGGAGGCTCAAGCTTCAATAATTCATTTCCAGGTCCAATTTTTTCGATTTTTCTTATTTTTAGGATAAACTCGGATATGCTGCTAGGCCCCCCCCCTGTAGTTTTTTAAGGTTATATTTATTTGGAGATAATCGTCCTTCATTGCTATTTAACAGTTAAACCTTAGTATAAGAATTAGACGTTGAAGGTGGAAGGCAGACCACCTCTTGCTTACCATAACTCTTAGTGTAATGCCAAAAACGGATTGAAACTGAGTTAAAAGTTCTTTCTATATCAAACAGTTCGTGGTAACAACTGAAAGTAAGGAGCAACCCGACTCAATAGTAACTTAAACTTTAAAAAACGTAATTTTGATACCAACAGACATATCAAAAGAATCGACTTATTATACTGATGTCAAGCATGTAAGTTTTATTAGGTTTAGTCTTCACCTATCAAAGGCTATGAGTCAGAGAAAATGTTCCCAGTTTCGAAAAAAGGGGAAACGCCCATGAAAAGCCATAGAATCTTCATGAAAATCCAGATTCAGCGTATCAGAGAACCCTGCTTTAGACGTTTGAAGCTCCTATCTGCAAAAATGTGGAAATTTTTTGCCAGAAGAACGATCACGGATGCTTGTTTGTTTGGTTTTTTTTTTCTCAGGGGTGATCGTATCGACCCAGTTCTTCTAGAATATCGCGAGAGTGCTCATTCGAACGAAAATTAAGAGTTCTCGTGCCCTTTTAAAGTGACAAAAAAATTGTAGGACAACTAGGCCCCCTCCCACGCTCATTTTTTCCCAAATTCACCCGATAAAAATTTTTAGATAGCCATTTTGCTCAGCATAGTCAAAAATCAAATAACTATGTCTTTGAGGATGACTTAATCCCCCAAAGTCCCCAGGGGAAGGGCTGCAAGTTATGAACTTTGCCTATTGTGTTTCCACGGGTGATCGTATAGTCCCAATGGTCCTAACATATCGGAAGAAGGCTCATTCTAACGGAAATTAAAAAATTTGGTGCCCTTATTAAATCACCTAAAAGATAGAAGGGCAACTAGTCCCCCTCCCACGCCCCTTTTTTTCTCGAAATCATCCGATCAAAGTTTTGAGGTAGAAATTTGTCATGAGAAATTTTACAGTGCGGGAATTTGCCAGAATTCCTGTATGAAATTCTTTTTAGGTCTTTATTTCTCTTTGCCGACTCAATTTTACGCGTGAAGATGTTAAGGGTAATTGTCCAGGGTAAATTTTTACCAGGACTGAATTGTCTAGATAATAAATCTTTAGGGAGGAGGGATTTTTCCGTGGAGCTGTTGCCAGATTTCCTGGCATTATTTAAAAACGATCAGAAATTAAATATAAAAAAAACAAGTTTTTTCAGATGAAAGTAAGGATTAACATTAAAAATTAAAACGAACAGAAATTATTACATATATATATGGGGGGGGGGGTTGTTCCGCCTCAACACCTCACTCTTTTCGCTAAAGTTTGAATTCTGTCTCAATTCTTTATGAATGACTCCTGAAACACTACGTTCGTTTGATTAAAAAAAAATATGAAAAATATAAAGTACCAAAAAAATTAGTGTAAAGCGAGGTGTTGAGGAGGAGCAACCCCCCTCATATACGTAATATTTTCTGTTTGTTTTAAGTTTTAATGTCGCTCCTTACTTTCAGCTGAAAAAAACATAATGCCTTCACATTGAAAGACCACGATACTTAACACCGACAGCTCTATAGTGAAGTGCTCAAGATCGACTAGTTTGAATAATATTAAGTAAAATTCAAGTTGAAGCCAAATCTTTACCTAAGGTTTTAAAAGCCTATAATATAAAATTGAGCTCATCAATTGCCAAATAAGGTCGATAAAACAAATGCAAGAAAAAAATGAAGATACTTTCATACAGATAACAAAGGGCATTCAAATCTTGAGTCTTTTTGTTATTGTTTTCTTTTTAAGATGTATATTTACCGACATTCAAAGAACATTTATTATTTTACTTAGAGGGTTGGGAGGTGGCAGATACTGAGAGAAAGAGAGAACATGAGACTTTTACTACCAATATAAAGACTTCCCTGTTGTTGAATGATAATTTTTTTAACTTTTTTTTTAGCTTGCAACGTATTTTACCTATTCACAATGGATTGTGAGTCCCTAACAGGACCTCAAGCTGTTGCTCGCTGTATTCAACGGTTTGTATCCCAATCACAACAACCAGCCGCTGTAACTGTAAACTTCAAAGTCTCCTTGCAGGGAATCACGTTAACTGATCACCAAAGAAAACTTTTTTTCAGGTATGATATGCAGAATCTTTGAGTATTAGCAACTATATTCTTATTTTTTTACTTGTTTACTATTAAGGAAATCTATACACTTTTAGAGTGTATGGTGTGTGTCGTTTCTTGGCTAGAAAGATTCTTTCTAGCTATGGTATTAGTCCCTTACCACAAATTGGATTTTTTTTTTCTGTGTAGCGTCTTTTGTGTTTTTCTTTATATGTTTTATTTAGGCTTTTTTTGTATTTTTTTTTTCGTTGATAAAAGCCTATGGATGTGAGGCTGGAATGTTTGGACTTTTATTGCTGTCAGTATTAAAAGAAAATGTAAAATTTTTATTTAAACTTTCTATTATCGCTATTAAAGTTTTTTTCACTTATTGTTTTTTTTACTTTGTTTTCCCTTTTTTTTCTTTTTGTTGTTTTTTTTTTCACTTCGGTTTCATTTTTATAAAACATTACTCGTTTTTCATATATTTTCCTTTCAATTGCATGTAGATAGCAGCATGTAATGTGCATGCTTAGGCCCTACTGATTTACTAACATTAAGTATTTTTAATTTATATTCTTCTTTTATTCTCATAAAATAATATATTTATTTTATATATTTATATTCTTTCATTTATATTCTTACATAAGGAAGAATTTGTATTCTTCCTTCCTAGAAATAGTAACCCTAAGTACTGTCTTGCCCTGTAATAGAATGACTCGTACTCATTCTCGGATTTTATACCATTACTGTATAATAAAAGAAAAGAAACTTCTCGAGAAGATATTAGCTAATTTTAAGCAAATTTATTTGGTAATATATCCCTTTTTGTCTAAGAGGATGCTTTCTGTACACATATAACTTTTACTGGAATTTGCAGTCCTACTAATAAAGTTCGGAATGAAGCAGAAAGAATATTTTGTCACAAAAGACAGAAATCATGTTATATTTAATTTTCCTACTGGTTACAACTGTGAGGCCTATGTTAATGCCAAAGCTAAAGAAACTTGCCTCTGTTTACCTCATATTACCCCCGTATCCTCAGTACTAATTTTCTTGGCCTTCCTTTTCTCTTCAGTTTCTTTTCTTTTTATTATTTTCCGGTTCATCTTTTGCTTTTCTCTCGGCTTTTCTTACTTTATTGGGTTTTGTGGCAGTATTGCAATATAACCTTCTTTTGGGCATTTTATGTACAGAATTTTGTTTAGTGCTAGATCTCTTGGACATATATTTATTGCAAATACGTATGCATTACCTTTGTCTTCTTAAAACAACATTTCAATATTTTACCATATTTCTTTATTAAAATACATGTAAATTTTTATTGAATGATTAAAAAAAAATTTATGCGTTTGCCATTTCTTGGAAATAGTACAAACTCATAAAAATGTGGATGCAATGCCTTTCATTCAAAAGTCTTTTTTTCAAGTTTTTATATTTATAATTATTTTCTATTTTATAGTCCCATTTGTATTTTCATGGTTCCAAATTTATTCTGGAAGAATTTCAGGTTTCTAGATTCAATAGTCTAGCTGCATTTTACTGGAAGGATAAATAAACGAAGATTTTGATTTACAAATATTGATAGATCTGCAAAGCTTTGTCGTTTTTCCAAAAAGTGACTCGAAATCTCTGATGTAGGTTTTTAGAATTTTGAATTTCATATATAAGTTTCAATCAAAATTCCCTTTTTTTGGAGGGTCTTTTCTCCCCTATTTCCAAAATTGTGTAAGCTTTGACTGGAAATATTTTTCACTGGAAAAACTTTATAAACTTTAATATCTTTAATCAACAATTAAATCAGATTTTGCATCCGTTTTTAGAATTGGTTTCTAGTGACAAAGATCTTTCCTTATCATTCAATACTGTGAATGGTCTGGAAAAAAAAATATCAATAAGATAAATCGAAATAATAGTAACCATTCTTGATTAAATTCTAAACGGTGATTCTTTCTCACTTGACATTTTTTTATTACAAAATACAATTTTAAATTTTTGGTTGAGATGGGTTAGAGATCGTTCTATACTAAGTTGCGTCTGACACCGCCACCAACGTTTTCCAAAAAAAGCTCTGTAATAGGACTAGTATCACCAGCGGTTACCATTGCCTTTGATTATTGAAATTTTGAAATTCAATAATGATGCGAATTTGGACCCAATCTTCCCTCTACGCTTATCTTTTTGTTTTGTTTTTTTATTTTGGTCTTTTTTTTGGGGGGGGGCTCAAAAATTCTGCAAAACTCTGCAGTTTTTTGTCTTTGGTGACAAAAAAGGTAATTTTATACTACTAAGAGGACGTATTTTGTTACTTTCTTCTTCTTTTTCATCATCGAGATTTCAGTTATTCAAGCTTTCCGCATGTTTACTACGATGACTCAGCAGTGGCAGCTGTTTTGCATGTTAAATTTAAAGGCAAAAGGTAACGACAAAACAGATTGATAGAAAATTTAAAAGAGCAAGATTTTCAGCCTTCTCTCTTAAAAATTGGAGAAAATCACATTTTAAGCTGGGTAGCACCGTTGCGTCCTTTTTTCCCTGGTGCATGTGAGGCGATGGAATATCGTAGTGAGCTTTTTAAGGACTCATTTGAAAACTAAAGCTTATATCTACTTCCTTTTTATAAATTCGCCTTGTTAGCATTAAAGTAAAATGTAACTTTCCATTAAAAATAATGCATTAGTGTCATTTCTGTATTATCCCTTGAGAATGGTGAGGGACCAAAATAAAACGTGCACCATTGGAACCGCCACGGTCGAAATCCCTTATGGGTGGTTTCAGCCTTTTTTATGAAAACACGAGAAAATCAGATTTTAGGTTGTGTTACACGGATTTGTTTACTGTATTTTTGGTCCTTGTCCTGGAAAAGAACGATAGCTTCAGACAAGGGCTCACTTTTTACTAGGTTCCAGCTCAGAAAAAAGATGAAGCGTAGTTTCCTGTTTGTGACTAATATATTCGTATGTAAATATTGCTGCTATAATTCTCAACCAATATACCGCTAAGAAGAGTTTTATTCACTCGTCTTCAACGTTATAAATTTGTAAACTCTCTAAATTATTCGCCTAATATCCAAGTATGCTAGTATCTAGTACCCAGTATCCTAGTCCCCAAGGCAAATGGAACTAGGTGAAAGCTGAAGAGTTTTTTTTCAATGTTGAAAAAAAACTAATAATGTTTTCATGAAAATGACTTAATGATGAAGAAGTGATCAGTAAAATCAAGCTTAAGATTAGAGCTTCGACTTCGTCGCGGGAGTTGAGACATTTTCATTGTAAGTTGTTAATTTTTTTGGCCGATTTTTATGAAGAAATTATAAATATAAGAGATGAAACATTTTTTTTTCAATTAAAGTACAAAAAAAGTCTTTTTTACGATATAATGTAGGGGTGGGAGCATAGTGCCAGCCTGCCCCTCCCAAATTGACGGGCCTGGAATTTGTTCGTTAAAATGTTTTTCGAAAAAATGATTTGTTTTAATTTTGTATTTCCATCAATGAAGAGCAAAGGCCAGAAAAAAAATTTGCTGTTCATAATCCACAATTTCAAATTCAGTGCAAGGAAATTTTTCAGTCCGATTTAAACTAGGAAAAATATTTCTTATTTGGACAATATCTGAAGTTTGCCGTTAACAATACCAAAAAATTATCTAGAAAATACCAATTTTCGAGGATTGCATTTCTTCAAAGATGAAAATTCTGTCTGCTCTTTACTCACTCTTTAGTGCTTACTGCTCTTTAGTACCAAGAACAGTGTAAAGTTTACATTTGAATGATAATATTAATTAAGCGGTAAATTACATTGCAGACGCCATTATCCATTAAGTGGAGTCACACACTGTGGTTTGGATACGGAAGACAGAAAGTGGGCCAAGAAAGATGAAAAAGGCAATATTTTGAGTAACAAGTGAGTTTTTTTTTACCTTTTTCTATTACTAATTGCGTCCTTATACCGACACCGCTCTAGGAGGAGCAATGAGAAATTTCTAGACAATGAAGTCATTAGTCACGATACAATCTTCACATTAAGAGAAAATATGAGTAACTGTAAAGATACTGCTAGCCACTCCGATCAGCAGATATTCAGAAAATTGTAAAAGTGCTTAATTCCTGTTTTCTCTTCCATAGTACATGTAGATGCATATTTTCAAGTGAAAAGTGAATCATTCAAGTTTCAAGTATAGACTTTATAATTTCCTTTTTTTAAATGAAAGCAAAGAGCAGCAATAAAACTTCAAACAGACTTAAATCATTCTTTATAGCAGGATGGTCGTTAGTATCTCAATCCTCCCACTTGTTCTGCACAAACTTACTTTAGTTCTTAGTCTGCTTGATTTAATTTGTTACACTTTACTGAAAGCATTTTATAATTCAATATACGTAGCCATTGTATTTGAAGTGAAAAATGTATAATTTAAAGCAAATGAGAATAAATAAGCTTAATAATTTATTAATTTAAATAATTTATTAATAATTTATTAATTTAATTTAATTTATTAATTTAATTTAATAATTATAATTTATTAATTTATTAATTAATTAATATTATAATTTAAAGCAAATGAGAATAATTCTCAATGCAGTTTGATGAGAATTGTTTTTTTTTTTAAACATATATATACATCCATCTTATGCAAGAACGTTCAGTCGTAAAGTACCGAGGAAAAAACGTCACGTTAATGCTAAGAGTGTGAAGCTGAGGGGGTAACAGCGTTTAAAAAGAACATTACAACCAGTAGATGTCGCGTTATCTTTATTAGTATCCTCTCCAAAGAAAGTTTATTTGCAAGAAACAACTTCAGAAAAACAATGCCGAACTTTAGTTTGAAGACCTCTTTAGTGTCTATAGTCTTGACCAAGATCGACGTAAACCTTTATTTTCTTTTTTTTCTATGAATTTACATTAACGTTTGTTTCAAAAATAGTGTCGAAATATCAGATGAAAAGCAATTTTGGAAACCTCTCAAATGTCCATAGTCGTGTCAGGGCTGAATTTAGCTTGATTTCACCCAACTGCTTGTGCCTAAATCCTATGTTGTGGGATATAGTGGCTTGTCTTAATAGCCTCCGTTCTTGAAGTACAGGTAGAAACGAGCCACTTAGTGTATAGAATGAGTGACAAAGGGGACAGCATCCCCCCACCTTTATCTTGGACAATTTTCACTATTTACTTCCATTTGAAACTTATTGTTATTCCTGCCTTGTCTTCCAATGGCTGATGTACAATAATGCAGCATTATATAATCACTGTGTATACGTTCTGCGTATTTCCCCCTTCATTTTGTGTGGATTGTGTGAATATGTCTAAGGACGAATGCGATACCTTGAGGTAGTATGACTTCTGCAACCTAGAAGATGTGCGTATAGCTTTTCAATAGTTCTAATCCGTTCTCAGACAGATCACTCGATAGCATTTTGACCGGCGTCAGCCAAAATTCTGTCTTGCGTACAAAATGGCAGAAATTTGCATTTTCCTGTGGCAAGATTTAAAACTTTTAGGATGTGTTTATATATTGTCAATTATTCTAACAGATTTTGTTTGCCAAATTGCAAAATATATGTTTTTTTTCTATAGTATACTGCAGACAGTAGGTTTTTTTGTGAGCTTTAAGTGAATTTTCTTCCGCGGCACCAGCAAAAGTTTCCTAAGCTTTCTTTCTTATAGTTTTCCGTAAGGCCTTGATATTCCTCTTGGGCCTTACCGGTTGTAGCGCTAGTGTTATCAGCATTCGTTTTTTAATTCAACGGATTACTGTCTCTGTTAGCTGCTCGGTCATAGCAACGAGTTTCTGCATTATAATTTCCAGAGAATAAATCTATGCAAAACAGTTCATATGCTTACATTTTTTACTTTGAATATGTCTAGTATAATTATATGAAAATTTATGTTATTGTCAAGCAGTTTGCTTTACATTGTATGTGTACATAAAAAAAATTATGAAGAATGAACTAAAAATAAAAGAATCACTAGGCCTTTTTAAAAGCTAGGAGACTTTGTGTACTACATGGAATGCGGTATAGGACAATTTTTCATTAATGAACCCCTTGAATTAATGCATTATCCATCAATCAGACCTTTAATAATTTCCGTTAAATGTCTAATCAATCAATCAAGACTTAGTCAATTAGAAGATGTTATTGGATTTTATTATCTATTTAATTCACTTTTTTCAGTCGTTACTTTGGTTTTGTGGCTCGTAAACCTGGCAGCTCCGTGGACAATCAAGTTCATATTTTCGCTGAGTATGAGTTAGAACAACCAGCAAGTGCGATTGTCAGTTTCGTCAACAGAATTCTCACTTCAACAAATCGAAGTCAGTCAATAATCTGAAATGTCAAACATCTGCTTCTTTCTTCTGTAAAACTGTGATTATATTCCTGAATTATTAGGAACCGACAACTTTGCATTTACGAGATGCAAATCTAGCAACCTCAATTTACGTGCCATAAAAAGACCGATGTATAGACGTTAAAATCGAGCGTTCTTCTACCCATCAGAGGTGAGCAAAACTCAAGAATAAAAGCGATTTGCATCAGGGATATAGATAGAAGCTCTATATCGAGCGTCATTCAGAGGGTAGAGGGCCAACATCTCATTGCAAATGGCAAGATTGTAGCCATTATACGCTCAAAATATATGATTACATATAAGAATAAGGTCTGAAAGAAAACAATTCACGTCAGGCTTATACCCAAAGCCTCTGTTTCGAAATCCATATTTACACATTATCCTAGAGTTTGGGTGATGGCGAGTTATAACCTCAGGCTCCATTGCTAATGATATGCTATGACATTGTTCAGTATTGGTAGAATGAGTCACAACATGGTTTTACTAAATATATTCTTCAGCTGCCAAAGATTTACGAATACCTTCAACTATCCACTTATTTCTTGAAACTATTTTAAAGTATTTAAATTATTCTTAAAATGCACTATGATTTTTCGGCAATGTTTGCATATATATATATATATAACTTCGAAGACCACATTGCCTTTCCCTGACCAAAGTATAACAGTTCAAAATAGGGATGAATCCTTTTAATCGACAGTGAACAGATATAAAAATTTTAACTGGATATGATTTTTCGGCAATATTTGCTTGCTAATAAACGTAAGGAGTGACTACCGATCTTCAAAGTTTGACGAAGTATAATTGAGTTCATTTTTATTTATTTATAAACATATTTTGGTTCTTGGTGTCTATGTGAAACTGCTAAAATGTGGGGATTTAAAAAATAAATTGGGGCATTGAATGGGCAAACCCAAAAATGTTTTTTCCAAAAACCGAACACATTAATTTTGAACTTAAATAAATACTATCAATACTTCTAATGAACTTCAAAAAAAGAAGTACAAAATTTACAATTTTGAAATTTACATAATTTTTGATAGAAAAATTCCCACGGAAGAAAACTGATGATGAGACGGAAAAAGAATGGGTACAATTGAAAGGAATTGCAGTTGAAAAAAACAAATCATCGAGATTTTTTACACTTAGGACAGTTTATTGATAAAGAAGTACTAAAGACACTTCATTCCAAAAAACTTATGGTTTTAATTATTAAAAATACTTTTTATTTAAATGTAGCTTAAAACCAGCCACTAGACATTCGCTGTTCTGAAAAGGTAGTTCAAAATTATGCTTTGTTATTCGAAGTATATTATGCTTTGTGTAATTTCATACTCGAACCCCAAATTCTCGACAACTTTTGATGATAGCTAGACCTCTGGGAGAATACAGTTATGGGGTCTTTGTCTCTGAGACGGTTAGCCGACGCTGAGTCTCGTAACACGATCTCTAAGGTGTCACATCCTCTTAATGTTATGTTTGTAGCGGGTTGTCGTGATCTGAAGAAAAATAGAAAACAAAAGTAAGAATTTGCATAAAAAGATTTAGACACTTGGAAATCTGAAGTAGGGAAGCTTCCTTATTAATGCCACAGAAAACATTTAGGTGAACGAGGTCATACCCGTACTTGATTACCCAGAATCAAATAAAAGAGCCAGCGCAATACCCAAATAACAGCCGAGCTCACATCAGCTCGTGATTAATAAGTATAGATGACACCTCTGCATTCATATGTAGAAAAAAAATACATAAAATGAAATACTTTCTTTACAAATGGTTGTTTGGCATCTATTTTTTTAAAAATATACTTTTTAGCGCATTTATTTGAGATTGAAGCGTGTCATAAAATATAGTTTTGTCTTTATTAATGTGTGTTCACAAGTGAGCTATATCCCTAATAAATAGTACCTTAACATAATTATCTGATGCATTTCTTGCTTTGGTTGTGTATATATTTAATTTTTCGATGACCCAGTGAGTGCTCTATGTTAATGATTTTTCGTCCATGAATTTTAACATTATACAAAGCCTATATTTTTAACATGTAACTGTTTGGATAAACAAAATTGCTGTTTATTATTAAATGTTTCGTGGAATCATAATACAATTATAAAAAAATTATTATCTCTATATATTATATAACTATGATCATGTTTGACCAATAACAAATTGCTTTATTTTTCGAAGCGCTTGTTCTCATTAATACGAAGTCAAAAGGTTAATGAATTGAACTTTATTGTGCCAATTATTTTGTTGGATTTGAATTTTGTTTAAATTTTGTTATATAGTGTATATTTGCTTTGCCCATGAATTTGTTGAAAATAAATTATCTAATGTTAATACTGCTGTATGATTACGAAGAAGGTTATGAATCGAGATTAGGCAGGGGGGATGGTGCAATTATTCAATTAAAAAAATCAATTATTAATAAATTCATCATTAAAATAAATTAATTCAATTAAAAATTAAAATATTGATTCGATATTAGGTACTAGGGTGTAATTATTCAATTAAAAATATTACTAATAAATTAATAATTAAAATAAATTAATCGAATTAGAAAATGAAGCGAGATTAGGCAGGAGGCTGTTAACCATTCAATTAAAAAAATAATTATTAATAGATTAATAATTAAAATAAATTAATCCAATTAAAAATTTAAAAAATGAAGCGAGATTTGGCAGGAATGTGTAATTATTCAGTTAAAACAAAATTTTGTCATAGACCTAGTGCAATGTCTTTCAGTATTTAAGATATGGTTTATTATACAATAATAATGATTTAATGGCTCGCCATCTACAATATATATATATAACTTCGAAGACAACATTGCCTTTCCATGACCAAAGTATAACAGTTCAAAATAGTTATGAATCCTTTTAATCGACAGTGAACAGATATAAAAATTTTAACTGGATATGATTTTTCGGCAATGTTTGCTTGCTAATAAACGTAACGAGTGACTACCGATCTTCAAAGTTTGACGAAGTATAATTGAGTTCATTTTTGTTTATTTATAAACATATTTTGGTTCTTGGTGTCTATGCGAAACTGCCAAAATGTGGGGATTAAAAAATAATATATGTATATATATATATATATATATATATATATATATATATATATATATATATATATATATATATATATATATATATATATATATATATATATATATATATATATATATATATATATATATATATATATATATATATAGACCAAAGTATAACGATTCAAAATAGGGATAAAACCTTTTAATCGACAGTGAACAGATATAAATTTTTTAACTGGATTTGATTTTTCGGCAATGTTTGCATGCTAATAAACGTAAGGAGTGACTACCGATCTTTAAAGTTTGACGAAGTATAATTGAGATAACTTCGAGTATAACAGTTCAATATATATATATATATATATATATATATATATATATATATATCTATATATATATAAATAAGTTGTCTGTGGATCTGTGGATCGTGGATCAGGTGACGTCATGTTTCTGTGTCGGCTGACGTCATGAAATTAGTTGTCGTCATTTTTGTTATGACGATGCTTAGTATATTGTAAAACACATTAATTTGGTTAATAATATACCATTTAAAACACCAAAATGAACATGCTGGAGTAGTCACTCGGTGAGAGAGGGTGTCAGAACGGAGAATGAAGGTCCCAGGTTCAAATCCTGGTTAGGCTAAAAAAGGTAAAAAACTAAAAACTAAAAAAAAAACTGAAAAAACTAAAAAAAGGCAAAAACTACAAAAAAAAATAAAAACTAATAAAAAAATAAAACAGCCGAAAAACTAAAAAAACTAAAGAAACTAAAAAAAGGAAAAAACTTAAAAAACTAAAAACTAAAAAAAAACTAAAAAAAAGGAAAAAACTGAAAAATAGAAGAGAAAAAGAAAACTAATAAAATTAAAAATAAACATAAAAAAAAAATAAAAAAGATAAAAACTAAAAATAAAGTAAAAAGAAAAAACGAAAAAAAAAATAAAAAAGCTAAAAAAAAGGTAAAAACCAATAAAAAACTAAAAAGAAAAAAGGTGAAAAACTAAAAAAAAATTTAATCTAAAAAACTAAAAAAAACTAAAAAGGTAAAAACTAAAAGAACTAAAAAAGAAAAAAAAACTAAAAAAAGGAAAAAAACTGAAAAATAAAGGAGAAAAAGAAAACTAAAAAAATATAAATAAAAGTAAAAAAAACTAAAAAGATAAAAACTTCAAAAAAAAACTAAAAAGAAAAAGAAAGAAACTAAAAAACCTAAAAAAAGGTCAAAACCAATAAAAAAAAACTAAAAGGAAAAAAAAGGAAAAAATTAAAAATTTATTTCATCATATACCAATTCAAAAACGAATGTATACCGGGATGACGACCGGGACACAGGGAATATAAATGACACAACTACAACGGGGACGCCGGGGGCACAGGGGGATATAAATGACGACCGGGACACCGGGACACAAGGAATATAAATGACGCCCGGGACGCTCAAAGAGAAATCACAGACTGGGACACCGGGACACAAATGACGACCGGGACACAGGGAATATTAATGACGACCGGGACACAGGGACATAACTACAAAGGGGACGCCGGGGTGCACAGGGGGATATATAAATGACGATGGCGACTCAGGGAATGGTCGATTAGCAATCACCATCAACAAAGCTCAAGGGCAATCATTAGAATCATGAGGTATAGATCTGAATACGGATTTTTTTCCCATGGACCATTATATGTTGCATGTTCAAGAGTCGGTAAACCTGACAATCTATTTATATGCACAGACAATGGGACAGCAAAGAATGTTGTATATTCGCAAGTTTTACGTAGTTAAAAACATATATATATATATATATATATATATATATATATATATATATATATATATATATATATATATATATATATATATATATATATATATATATATATATATATATATCTATATTCACAGGTGGGACATAGGGACACAACTACAATGGCGCGTAACTAATATGGCGCGTAACGACTTACGCGCGCGGGGGGGCTTGGGGGGGCGCGAAGCGCCCCCACCAACTAGCGCCCTCCTTCAAACTCTTTAACTCGTTCTTAAATTTCTTTGTGTAAGAGTCTGTCGGGTCAAAAGAAAGTTTTTTTTTAAGTTTTTTCGTTTTTCAGTAAAGCGTTTAATTTTGAATCGTAGTCCTCGGTGTCCATCCCCACTAAACTGTTACCCGTGTCTGCTTTTGTAATAATAATGGATTCACTAAAAATCTTTATGTCTTTGATAGAATTGTTAGGGACTTCCGGTTTGAAAGCAAACTTTGACAGGGTTTTAACTGTAGAAGCTCTTACTAGGCTAACATCTTTGATTAGAATGAGGTTTCTATGTAAAGATCTTTCTATTGAAGAGATAAGTTCTTCTACTGGGACTTTGTTGGTTTTAAAGCAAAATTTTGGACCTTTTTCTAATACGGACTTTTCTTATAATGTTAAGGTCCTTGATGAAAAATTAATTACACCTGGTCCAAGAGTTGAAGGTATTATGGCTTTATTTTCAGATAATTTTGAAAACTTTTTAAGTAATCTTTCTCTGGAAAGGTGAAAGTCATGATTCAAGTGGTTTCTCGTTGTTTGTTGAATAAAACACAAATCACTTCCATTCACCTTTTTTTATATGATATTTTCCAGGAAAAGTTTATCTTTCACTAATAAAGTTCTTTTTCTCCTTTTATCTTTAATAAGATGATTTAAAGTATTGACTTATAGTTTAAATGAAAGAAATAAGAAGGAAAACATTTCTAGAATTTTCTAACAATATTCTGGAAACAACAGAAAAGACAGATGTTTTTTGTTCTTTACCATATGTTCCAGGGCTGAGTGAAGAACTTGAAAGAATATTACAAAATAATGGTTTAAAGGTAGCTTTAAGAGGTAGTATTTGGCTAGCTTTTTAAATTCTGGAAAGGATTGAACTTTCGTATAGCAACAAAGTGGAATTTATGAAATCCCACGTACTTGTCGAAGCTCTTGTGAGGAACGTACTAACCAGAATTTGAAAATGAGATTACTACAATATCATAATTCTATTTCATCGTTTTTAAAGCAAAATGCCAAACCTCAAGATTTCACGTCAGCTCTATCGGTACGTTTTTATAATTATCCAAATCATTTAATTTTGTTTGAAAATATTTCTTTGATTTCTAGGGACCAAGTTTTAAAGCAAATTTTCAGGGAAACTATCGAAATTAAAGAAAAAAAAAATGTTAAAGAATAATTCCGTAAACAGAGATACAGGTAAATTTGGATTGAATTCAATTTATTGTGGCTACAGACTTATGGCGGCTACAGAATATTTAACGGTGAAACAAAAGACTGCTCTTGTCGTGACCTGAGTTGTCCTATACGTGACAAACCCACACAAGAAAGCCCCTTCTTTGATTGTCGTCAATTCACGCACTGCTTGTATGCGGCCTGCTCTGGAATAGATGCATACATAGTTCTTGCTATTCAGAGTCCCCATGGACAATTCTTTCTGTTTACCTCTGAAAACTGCTTATACCAGGGTAATAAGACCGGCTCAAAGTGCCCTAGTACTGATGTATCTGTTCAATGTAGTAACTTTGTAAGCATTCAAGTCACTCAAACTGAACTGAACTATCCTCAGTCTCTTCATACAGAAGAAGAGGCTAATACATCAGATCATATCCCTGAGCTGTGTGCTTGCAAATTTCTCTGAAGTGGTGGCTGCCAAAAGGCGGAAAATTGTAAGTCTCTCTATGTTTGCATGTATTTTTTTTAAAGGCACATGCTCTAACGAGTATTGTCTTCTGCAAAACAAATATCTGTGTAAAAAGTTTGCTCAGGACCGTTGTTATATTAACTGTTTGTCCTAATGTGCACCTCATTTTCTACAGAAGGAAAAAGCTACTTTCCAATACTGAGTTGTGTCCAAAAAAGTCCAAAAAAGGGGGGTGAAAAAATACACCTCTTTAATGCAAGGCTATCAAAGACAGCTACATCCGGCCCCGCTTATGAGCTTGAATCTCATGCCACCTGTCCTAAAGGAATCGATGCACATTTCTTCCCCATCATACAAACCCCTTTTCTTGAAAGCATCCCGAAACTGGCAAGAACCAACATTAGCCACCATTCTGCTATTCCTTCCGATCGTAACAACCTACGGGTTTGGAATTTCAAAGAGACAGAAGATTCAACGACCCTTCAAACCCTGCTTTAAACTTCCCAACTTGAAACCAATCCAGGGTGCTTGTAAGCAAATTCGAGACTGGAGTGTAAAACCATCCTGTGTATTCATCCCTTTTAACTTCTAAGAATACTACTGTCAAATGTCCGGTTACTTATGAAGAAAAGATCGTACAAAGCTTGAAAAAACGAACTTCTTGATAATACTTGTATCTGTAAATCCTGGTCCATCTATTTTAAACCAAGAATGATGTGTGATGGATTTACTGCAAGACCTTCACAGTAACACATACATGTGTTACCTCAACATTCCTTGAAAGATAAGGTAAAGTGTATATAAAGCTAAAAAAACGGCCATATACACAAAAAAGCCCAAATAACATAAATACACATCAGTGATCTCTGCTCTTCTAAATTCCTACCACAAAAAAACACATAAATTGATCAAATAGATCAGAGGTTCTCAAACTTTTTTTTTCTCATAGACCCCTTTTAAAACTGTTCTAGTTCTGGTGGGGCCCCCACCCTCTCAGTGTTTCTACCATATTCCCAAAATTTGAGAGAAAATGAGAGAATTAGTATTAGTTATCCAAATTTCTGTCATGGCTGAGTTCCAAGCACAAATTTACAGTTTTCAGAGAAGAAAGTGAGAATTGCTGTGTTAATTAGTTTTGCTGTTAGTGGATGCCAAAAAAGTAAAGTTGGCCAGTAAAAAAAAGGAACTTCATACAACTTCACTGTTTTGACATCTACTCATAGCAAAAGAAACTAACCAATTCTCACCTTTCTTATTCAGAAAACATCATTCGGAATGGCAAAAAAAAGAAATAATGTATTTTTGTGTTGTATTTATTCAAGTACTTAATTACTACATTGTTAATTATTATAGTTTTCACATTACAATGTAATATAATAACAGTTATAACATAATCAAAATTGTACACAAACAACGTAATATAACTTTTACAGTGACAATCACATGACAGTGATGATTTTAATAAGAGGGATGTACTTGATAGGCTGACACCAAATCTATATATATAAAAATAAGTTGTCTGTGTGTGTGTGTCGAGTGACGTCATGTTTGTGTGTCGACTGACGTCATGTTTGTCGACTGACGTCATTTTAAGGATTGAGCTGTATGCGTCATGAAGTTGTTTGTCGACTGACGTCATGTTTGTCAACTGATGAAATTACATACCGGGACACAAATGACGACCGGGACACAGGGAATATAAATGACGACCGGGAACTTCAAAGAGAAATTACAGACTGGGACACCCAGACACAAATCACGACCGGGACACAGGGAATATAAATGACGACCGGGACATAGGGACACAACTACAACGGGGACGCCGGGGGCACAGGCGGGATATAAATGACGACCGGGACACAGGGATTGTTTGAATAGAAATTACAGACCGGGACACTGGGACACGGGAATATAAATGACGACCGGGACACTCAAAGAGAAATTACAAACTGGGATACCGGGACACAAATGACGACCGGGACACAGGGAATATAAATGACGACCGGGACACAGGGACACATCATTAGAATAATGAGGTATAGATCTGAATACGGATTGTTTTTCCCATGGACAGTTATATGTTGCATGTTCAAGAGTCAGAAAAACCTGACAATCTATTTATATGCACGGACAGTGGGACAGCGAAGAATGTCGTATATTCGCATGTTTTACGTAGTTAAAAACATATATATATATATATATATATATATATATATATATATATATATATATATATATATATATATATATATATATATATATATATATCTATTCACAGGTGGGACACAGGGACACAACTACAATGGCGCGTAACTAATATTGCGCGTAACGACTTACGCGCGTGGGGGGCTTGGGGGGGCGCGAAGCGCTCCACCAACTAGGTGTTGGGGTGGCGCGAAGCGCCACTCCAACAGCTAGTTATGAATATATGGCTTCAGTTTTATTATGAATAACTGCGGGAATAATCTCCCTGTTCTGTGATATTCAATCTGCTTCTTTTTTTGTTAAAAGGTTTGTAACGAAACTAAAACTTTTTTTGACAAGAAGGAAATCTTTTCCTTCTTCACCTTTTTCGCAATCCCCTACAGTCCAGGATATTTTTTGGGTATTTCTGCCTGCAAGCGTTTGATGCCCTGTTTGTTCGATACCTTAAGGAATCACCTTATCTCTTCTATTACAAGCTTTTTTAGTTTGTATGGCCAAACTATCCAGAATTAATTGGGCAGTCTTGCCATAACTTTTATAGCTTAGATAAGATATCAGAATGACCGACAGAAAACTAAAAGCCGACACCTATTTTCCCAGAAATCTTAGAAAAACCATTTAAGTTTATTTTCTCCAGTTTTGCGACACCGATAGAAATATTCAGATTTAATGAAACTTGCATCAATTTTTTATTTATTTATATTTTTTTATATACTGAACAGAGAGGAATTTTCTTTGGTGAAATTCTGGAAAGGTCTGTCCCTAAAAATATTCTACAGTTGTTTTGACTTTTTGGCCATCACTGAACGATTTGACAGCCTTTGAAGTTTCCTGTGTGCCAACTAACTTGATTGAAACCTTTGCAGACAGTATGAATATAATTTATGATTTACGCAGCACTTTGCTTAACAATTAACAAAAGATTAAAGGTTTAATTTTTCTAAAACTAGCCTGTCGTTAGCTTTTCAAACTGTTGATATATCTAAGATCCCATATCAGTTTATATCAAAACTGCTTCAAAAGCCCCCTGTAATGCATAGAAAATTTGCCAATGGGCCCTTTGTCTTTAAGACTGTCAGTCGACGCTGAGACTCACAAAATGTCCTTTTTGGTATCGTACGTCCTTAGATGTCTCCTTCAGATCTTTATTAGTGCCATGTTCGAGCTCCTCTTGTAGTTTACATTCTTCGCTTCGATTCTCTCAAATAGATTTATGATCAATGGTGGTATTTCAATTGTCAGAATATCTTCCCATATGAATTGAAACTATCATGCAGGACAAGTAAGTTTTAAATGTGTGTAAAAATATCATCATCAAGACAGACTGTAACAAGTTTGAAAACCCAGAAAACTTGCACCGACTAATATTTTGCTTCATATTTTTAGAAAAGCTTCTCTAAAACTAATTCAAATATTGAGTAAAATCTTTTTAAACATGTACCTTTCAACATCTAGCATATTTCAGTAAATAAGGGCGATCATTGGACGTCTTCATCATTTTGATTGCACAATTGCGCATTAATCTCAAATTGAAGCAATTGGTACTATCTGTCACTCACAGTTTTGCTACTAGGTGTATGAAGCAGTGAATTGGTGGATGAAGCAGTGAATTACGAGTACCCTTTTTACGAGTAACTTTCGCTTAGTTTCTTGAAATTTTATCTGCCTACAGGTGAGGCCAAGGCATCAATGTAATTCCTCACTATATAAACTATACATTTTCATGAACCCCTGTTTCAAATTATGGACCCCTATTTTTTGTCATGCCAATGCAGACCCCCGTCAGGTCTCCCGTGGACCCCTTGGAATCCTCTTGGGCCGCTTTAGAAATCCCTGACATAGATGATACCCTGCAACTAATCAATACACTAACACATTCTAAACACATTTTCAAGATATCTCGCTATTCTACAGATAAATTGTGGAGACGTACTTTTTAAGACAACTGGAAGCATCAATTCTATTTTCCAAAATGTACCTTCTCTCATCTTAAAAAGCCCATGACACCAGATCAAACAATGCACAAAATGCTCCTCCTCAATTTTGGGAGACGGACAAATATACCTCAGTCCCTTACAATACCCAAATTGAATGGTTTCTAGCTGAACAAGTTTCTTATGTCCCCAAATTTCTGCTCCCTAATTTGGAATCAGCATTTCCAACATAAAAACGTTTTTATACAGCGACAAATTCTTCATTCCCATTACTTAAACCTGAAAAATCGTGGACATTGCAGCTCTTCCCCGTTGCAATGTTTCCTTTGTATGTGAATTACATCCTTCCTCCCTTTGAAAATATATCTATGAAATTTTATTTTGTCCTCTACTTGAATTTCTCCTCTTCTAACACAAATCTACTACCGCATTTATCTTTTTTCTTAATAAATATAACCACATATTTTCTGAACAATCATCGAAGGCACTTCATCTTTAGATTTTCATCTGTTAGATCTAGCAACCTCTGTAAATTATATGCCGATTTCGCCATTAGAGCTTTGTCTTACGCAAATAACAAAAAAAAAAAAAAAAACTATCACCAAAACATAATATTGGATCTTATTTTTTTTTTAAACTTCAACCGTATCATTAATTTAAAGGGCCAAAAGCCAAGATTCGGCACTTCAAAGTTGAAAGTTTCAACTTAATACCCTCGGCCGGTAAGAGATATCGCAGATACGCCCTTTTGACAGCCTGAATGCATAGTACCTTTTAATTAATTTCATCATCCGACTCAAAATTCCCTTATAATTTATAAATTAATGCTCGTAACTTTTCAGACATCTAGAATCAAACATGACCTTTTTTATTTTAGGACATCTATGTAAACAATGTGCAACTTGATAATATATGGCAGTTGCTAAGGGGGCTATGGGGATCATGTCTACCAGAGACATATTTATTGGATATTTTGACTTTTATAACCCAGAACAGCAGCTTTACAAAAAATACTTATGTTATATAATATCTTGTTAAAAAATATGGTAATCACTTTTATCCACGCCGCTTTTTAAAGTAATTAAATAAAAAAAACTAGTTTTTTTACTGAAAGTAAGGAGTGACATTAAAACTTAAAACGAGCAGAAATTACTCCGTGTATGAAAGGGGATGTTCCCTACTCAACGCCCTGCTCTTTACGCTAAAGTTTGACTCTTTCTCTCAATTCTACTTTATTAAACAATAAAAAACTTTAGCGTAAAGAGTGGGGCGTTGAAAGGGGAACATCCCCTTTCATACACGGAGTAATTTCTGTTCGTTTTAAGTTTTAATGTCGCTCCTTACATTCAGTAAAAAAACTAGTTTTTTTATTTAATTTCTGAACATTTTTGAATTAATGCATGTTTGATTTTGGCTCTCCGCACATAAATTATTAAAATGAAATTTGCATATTAATTCTTTTTTTGGCTAAATGGCTTTCTCTTAGTTTTGATCGGACGATTTTGAGAAATAAGGTAATGGGGAAGGAGGCCTAGTTGCCCTCCAATTTTTTGGTTACTTAAAAAGGCAAGTAGAACTTTTAATTTTTAACGAACATTTTTATTAGTAAAAAATATACGTAACTTAAGAATTAACTTACGCAACAACCTTCTATATTCTTATATTTTTATTATGTATATGAGGGGGTTTGTCCCCTCGTTAATACCTAGCTCTTTACAATAAAGCTTAAGTTTTGTCCCAATTCTTTAAGAATGACCCCTAAATCAGTAGAATAAATAGTTGAAATTACTAAAAATACTTTAGCATAAAGAGCGAGGTATTTAGGCGGAGAAGAACCCTCATATGCGTAATAATATCTGTTCGTTTTAAGTTTTAATGCTACTCCTTACTTTCAATTGAAAAAACTTTTTCATGTTTATTTTTCATTAGTGCTAAAAAATCCTGCGCCCCCTTTATTGAATTTCTCTTCCCCCATGACACATTCCTGCAAGGAAAGATCCTCCCACCTAGACCCCTCCACCCAACCCAAACCAAAAAATCCCCCTGAAAATATCTGTACACTTCCCAATAACCATTACCGTATGTAAACACTGGTCAAAGTTTGTAACTTGCAGCCCCTCCCCCGGGGACTGTGGGGGAGTAAGTCATCCCCAAAGACATAGTTCTTATGGTTTTCGGCTATGCTGAAAAAAATGGATATCTCAAAATTTTGATCCGTTGACTTTGGGAAAAAATGAGCTTGTGAGGGGGCCTAGGAACCCTCTAATTTTTTGGTCACTTAAAAAGGGCACTAGAAATTTTCATTTCCGTTAGAATGAGTCCTCTTGTGACATTCTAGGACCACTTGGTCGATACGATGACGCCTGGGAAAAAAACATGCACCCGTGACCGGTCTTCTGGCAAAAAATACGAGGTTCCACATTTTTGTAGGTAGGAGCTTGAAACTTTTGCAATAGGATTCTCTGATACGCTGAATGCGATGGTGTGGTTTTCATTGAAATTCATTGACTTTTAGGGGGTGTTTCCCCCTATTTTCCAAAATAAGGCAAATTTTCTCAGGCTCGTAACTTTTGATGACAAAGACTAAATTTGATGTAAATTATATCTGTAAAATCAGCATGAAAATCCAATTCTTTTGATGTATATTTTAGTATCAAAATTCTGTTTTTTAGAGTTTCGTTTACTATTGAGCCGGGTCACTCCTTACTACAGTTCGTTACCACGAACTCTTTGACAATTTAATCACTTGCCATGAAAATTTTAGGAGATCAGATGCACAAATTTTGCACGAAAGTTAGTAATTATAGCATGTGTTCCAAATTTTACTTGGGCAGCTATATTATCTTCCTTCAAATGCAGGGAATGGTTATTATGTCAAGAACCAGCTTGGTAAAATAAGCGTATCTAGAGTCAACCAAGAGTTCAGATATACATTGTCGGCCTTACCAAATAAGAAATTTTATAGAGAGCTGCATAGCTAGCAAATATTTTTTAAAATTCCTTAGGATTTGTACTGACCCTATTTAAATCAGTCCCAACGGTCGAGACTAGATAAAAAATGAATACAGAGTACTTATGTGCTTCAAACCCACTCCCATTGGATCCCTATTCTTATTACTTTTCAAAATATTTTTTAAAATTCCTTAGGATTTGTACTGACTCTATTTAAATCACTCCCAACGGTCGAGACTAGATAAAAAATGAATACAGAGTAATTGTGTGCTTCAAACCCACTCCATTTGGATCTCTATTCTTATTACTTTTCAAAATATTTTTTAAAATGCCTTAGGATTTGTACTGACTCTATTTAAATCACTCCCAACGGTCGAGACTAGATAAAAAATAAATAAAGAGTAATTATGTGCTTCAAACCCACTTCCATCGGATCCCTATTCTTATTAGTTTTCAAAATATTTTTTTAAATTCCTTATGATTTGTACTGACTCTATTTAAATCACTCCCAACGGTCGAGACTAGATAAAAAATAAATACAGACTAATTCTGTGCTTCAAACCCACTCTCATTGGATCCCTATTCTTATTATTTTTCAAAATATTTTTTTTAATTCCTTAGGATTTGTCCTGACTCTATTTAAATCAGTCCCAACGGTCGAGACTAGATACAAAACAAATACAAAGTAATTATGTGCTTCAAACCCACTCTATTTGGATCTCTATTCTTATTACTTTTCAAAATATTTTCTAAAATTCCTTAGGATTTGTACTGACCCTATTTAAATCAGTCCCAACGGTCGAAACTAGATAAAATATGAATACAGAGTAATTATGTGCTTCAAACCCACTCCCATTGGATCCCTATTCTTATTACTTTTCAAAATATTTTCTAAAATTCCTTAGGATGTGTACTGACTCTATTTAAATCACTACCAACGGTCGAGACTAGATAAAAAAAATGAATACAGAGTAGTTATGTGCTTCAAACCCACTCCCATTGGATCCCTATTCTTATTACTTTTCAAAATATTTCTTTTAATTCCTTAGCATTTGTACTGACTCTATTTAAATCACTCCCAACGGTCGAGACTAGATAAAAAATGAATACAGAGTAATTATGTGCTTCAAACCCACTCCCATTGGATCCCTATTCTTATTACTTTTCAAAATATTTTTTTAAATTCCTTAGGATTTGTACTGACTCTATTTAAATCACTCCCAACGGTCGAGACTAGATAAAAAATGAATACAGAGTAATTATGTGCTTCAAACCCACTCCCATTGGATCCCTATTCTATTACTTTTCAAAATATTTTTTTAAATTCCTTAGGATTTGTACTGACTCTATTTAAATCACTCCCAACGGTCGAGACTAGATAAAAAATAAATACAGAGTAATTATGTGCTTCAAACCCACTCCCATTGGATCCCTATTCTTATTACTTTTCAAAATATTTTTTTAATTCCTTAGGATTTGTACTGACTCTATTTAAATCACTCCCAACGGTCGAGACTAGATAAAAAATAATACAGAGTAATTATGTGCTTCAAACCCACTCCCATTGGATCCCTATTCTTATTACTTTTCAAAATATTTTTTTAATTCCTTAGGATTTGTACTGACTCTATTTAAATCACTCCCAACGGTCGAGACTAGATAAAAAATAATACAGAGTAATTATGTGCTTCAAACCCACTCCCATTGGATCCCTATTCTTATTACTTTTCAAAATATTTTTTTAAATTCCTTAGGATTTGTACTGACTCTATTTAAATCACTCCCAACGGTCGAGACTAGATAAAAAATAAATACAGAGTAATTATGTGCTTCAAACCCACTCCCATTGGATCCCTATTCTTATTACTTTTCAAAATATTTTTTTAAATTCCTTAGGATTTGTACTGACTCTATTTAAATCACTCCCAACGGTCGAGACTAGATAAAAAATAAATACAGAGTAATTATGTGCTTCAAACCCACTCCCATTGGATCCCTATTCTTATTACTTTTCAAAATATTTTTTTAAATTCCTTAGGATTTGTACTGACTCTATTTAAATCACTCCCAACGGTCGAGACTAGATAAAAAATAAATACAGAGTAATTATGTGCTTCAAACCCACTCCCATTGGATCCCTATTCTTATTACTTTTCAAAATATTTTTTAAAATTCCTTAGGATTTGTACTGACTCTATTTAAATCACTCCCAACGGTCGAGACTAGATAAAAAATAAATACAGAGTAATTATGTGCTTCAAACCCACTCCCATTGGATCCCTATTCTTATTACTTTTCAAAATATTTTTTAAAATTCCTTAGGATTTGTACTGACTCTATTTAAATCACTCCCAACGGTCGAGACTAGATAAAAAATAAATACAGAGTAATTATGTGCTTCAAACCCACTCCCATTGGATCCCTATTCTTATTATTTTCAAAATATTTTTTTAAATTCCTTAGGATTTGTACTGACTCTATTTAAATCACTCCCAAACGGTCGAGACTAGATAAAAAATAAATACAGAGTAATTATGTGCTTCAAACCCACTCCCATTGGATCCCTATTCTTATTAGTTTTCAAAATATTTTTTTTAAATTCCTTAGGATTTGTACTGACTCTATTTAAATCAGTCCCAAAGGTCGAGACTAGATAAAAAAAATACAGAGTTTATGTGCTTCAAACCCACTCCCATTGGATCCCTATTCTTATTACTTTTCAAAATATTTTTTAAAATTCCTTAGGATTTGTACTGACTCTATTTAAATCAGTCCCAACGGTCGAGACTAGATAAAAAAAAATACAGAGTATTATGTGCTTTAAACCCACTCCCATTGGATCCCTATTCTTATTACTTTTCAAAATATTTTTTTTAAACTTCCTAGGATAAAAAATGTACAGAGTAATTATGTGCTTCAAACCCACTCCCATTGGATCCCTATTCTTATTACTTTTCAAAATATTTTTTAAAATTCCTTAGGATTTGTACTGACTCTATTTAAATCAGTCCCAACGGTCGAGACTAGATAAAAAATAAATACAGAGTAATTATGTGCTTTAAACCCACTCCCATTGGATCCCTATTTTATTACTTTTCAAAATATTTTTTAAAATTCCTTAGGATTTGTACTGACTCTATTTAAATCACTCCCAACGGTCGAGACTAGATAAAAAATGGATACAGAGTAATTATGTGCTTCAAACCCACTCCCATTGGATCCCTATTCTTATTACTTTTCAAAATATTTTTTAAAATTCCTTAGGATTTGTACTGACTCTATTTAAATCAGTCCCAACGGTCGAGACTAGATAAAAAATAATACAGAGTAATTATGTGCTTCAAACCCACTCCCATTGGATCCCTATTCTTATTACTTTTCAAAATATTTTTTAAAATTCCTTAGGATTTGTACTGACTCTATTTAAATCAGTCCCAACGGTCGAGACTAGATAAAGAATGAATACAGAGTAATTATGTGCTTCGAAACACTCCCATTGGATCCCTATTCTTATTACTTTTCAAAATATTTTTTAAATTCCTTAGGATTTGTACTGACTCTATTTAAATCACTCCCAACGGTCGAACTAGATAAAAAATGTACAGAGTAATTATGTGCTTCAAACTCACTCCCATTGGATCCCTATTCTTATTACTTTTCAAAATATTTTTTAAAATTCCTTAGGATTTGTACTGACTCTATTTAAATCAGTCCCAACGGTCGAACTAGATAAAAAATGTACAGAGTAATTATGTGCTTCAAACCCACTCCCATTGGATCCCTATTCTTATTACTTTTCAAAATATTTTTTAAAATTCCTTAGGATTTGTACTGACTCTATTTAAATCACTCCCAACGGTCGAGACTAGATAAAAAATGGATACAGAGTAATTATGTGCTTCAAACCCACTCCCATTGGATCCCTATTCTTATTACTTTTCAAAATATTTTTTAAAATTCCTTAGGATTTGTACTGACTCTATTTAAATCAGTCCCAACGGTCGAGACTAGATAAAAAATAAATACAGAGTAATTATGTGCTTCAAACCCACTCCCATTGGATCCCTATTCTTATTACTTTTCAAAATATTTTTTAAATTCCTTAGGATTTGTACTGACTCTATTTAAATTAGTCCCAACGGTCGAGACTAGATAAAAAATAAATACAGAGTAATTATGTGCTTCAAACCCACTCCCATTGGATCCCTATTCTTATTACTTTTCAAAATATTTTTTAAAATTCCTTAGGATTTGTACTGACTCTATTTAAATCACTCCCAACGGTCGAGACTAGATAAAAAATAATACAAAGTAATTATGTGCTTCAAACCCACTCCCATTGGATCCCTATTCTTATTACTTTTCAAAATATTTTTTAAAATTCCTTAGGATTTGTACTGACTCTATTTAAATCATCCCAACGGTCGAGACTAGATAAAAAATAATACAATAATTATGTGCTTAAACCCACTCCCATTGGATCCCTATTCTTATTATTTTCATGTGCTTCAAACCCACTCCCATTGGATCCCTATTCTTATTACTTTTCAAAATATTTTTTAAAATTCCTTAGGATTTGTACTGACTCTATTTAAATCAGTCCCAACGGTCGAGACTAGATAAAAAATAAATACAGAGTAATTATGTGCTTTAAACCCACTCCCATTGGATCCCTATTCTTATTACTTTTCAAATTTTTTTTTAAAATTCCTTAGGATTTGTACTGACTCTATTTAAATCACTCCCAACGGTCGAGACTAGATAAAAAATGAATACAGAGTAATTATGTGCTTCAAACCCACTCCCATTGGATCCCTATTCTTATTACTTTTCAAAATATTTTTTAAAATTCCTTAGGATTTGTACTGACTCTATTTAAATCAGTCCCAACGGTCGAGACTAGATAAAAAATGAATACAGAGTAATTATGTGCTTCAAACCCACTCCCATTGGATCCCTATTCTTATTACTTTTCAAAATATTTTTTAAAATTCCTTAGGATTTGTACTGACTCTATTTAAATCAGTCCCAACGGTCGAGACTAGATAAAAAATAATACAGAGTAATTATGTGCTTCAAACCCACTCCCATTGGATCCCTATTCTTATTACTTTTCAAAATATTTTTTAAAATTCCTTAGGATTTGTACTGACTCTATTTAAATCACTCCCAACGGTCGAGACTAGATAAAAAATGAATACAGAGTAATTATGTGCTTCAAACCCACTCCCATTGGATCCCTATTCTTATTACTTTTCAAAATATTTTTTAAAATTCCTTAGGATTTGTACTGACTCTATTTAAATCAGTCCCAACGGTCGAGACTAGATAAAGAATGAATACAGAGTAATTATGTGCTTCGAACTCACTCCCATTGGATCCCTATTCTTATTACTTTTCAAAATATTTTTTAAAATTCCTTAGGATTTGTACTGATCTATTTAAATCACTCCCAACGGTCGAGACTAGATAAAAAATATACAGAGTAATTATGTGCTTCAAACCCACTCCCATTGGATCCCTATTCTTATTACTTTTCAAAATATTTTTTAAAATTCCTTAGGATTTGTACTGACTCTATTTAAATCATCCCAACGGTCGAGACTAGATAAAAAATGTACAGAGTAATTATGTGCTTCAAACCCACTCCCATTGGATCCCTATTCTTATTACTTTTCAAAATATTTTTTAAAATTCCTTAGGATTTGTACTGACTCTATTTAAATCAGTCCCAACGGTCGAGACTAGATAAAAAATAAATACAGAGTAATTATGTGCTTTAAACCCACTCCCATTGGATCCCTATTCTTATTACTTTTCAAAATATTTTTTAAAATTCCTTAGGATTTGTACTGACTCTATTTAAATCACTCCCAACGGTCGAGACTAGATAAAAAATAATACAAAGTAATTATGTGCTTCAAACCCACTCCCATTGGATCCCTATTCTTATTACTTTTCAAAATATTTTTTAAAATTCCTTAGGATTTGTACTGACTCTATTTAAATCAGTCCCAACGGTCGAGACTTAGATGAATACAGAGTAATTATGTGCTTCAAACCCACTCCCATTGGATCCCTATTCTTATTACTTTTCAAAATATTTTTTAAAATTCCTTAGGATTTGTACTGACTCTATTTAAATCAGTCCCAACGGTCGAGACTAGATAAAAAATGAATACAGAGTAATTATGTGCTTCAAACCCACTCCCATTGGATCCCTATTCTTATTACTTTTCAAAATATTTTTTAAAATTCCTTAGGATTTGTACTGACTCTATTTAAATCAGTCCCAACGGTCGAGACTAGATAAAAATGAATACAGAGTAATTATGTGCTTCAAACCCACTCCCATTGGATCCCTATTCTTATTACTTTTCAAAATATTTCTTAAAATTCCTTAGGATTTGTACTGATCTATTTAAATCACTCCCAACGGTCGAGACTAGATAAAAAATGAATACAGAGTAATTATGTGCTTCAAACCCACTCCCATTGGATCCCTATTCTTATTACTTTTCAAAATAGTTTTTAAAATTCCTTAGGATTTGTACTGACTCTATTTAAATCAGTCCCAACGGTCGAGACTAGATAAAAAATAAATACAGAGTAATTATGTGCTTCAAACCCACTCCCATTGGATCCCTATTCTTATTACTTTTCAAAATATTTTTTAAAATTCCTTAGGATTTGTACTGACTCTATTTAAATCACTCCCAACGGTCGAGACTAGATAAAAAATGAATACAGAGTAATTATGTGCTTCAAACCCACTCCCATTGGATCCCTATTCTTATTACTTTTCAAAATATTTTTTTTAAATTCCTTAGGATTTGTACTGACTCTATTTAAATCAGTCCCAACGGTCGAGACTAGATAAAGAATGAATACAGAGTAATTATGTGCTTCGAACTCACTCCCATTGGATCCCTATTCTTATTACTTTTCAAAATATTTTTTAAAATTCCTTAGGATTTGTACTGACTCTATTTAAATCACTCCAACGGTCGAGACTAGATAAAAAATGAATACAGAGTAATTATGTGCTTCAAACCCACTCCCATTGGATCCCTATTCTTATTACTTTTCAAAATATTTTTTTAAATTCCTTGGATTATTCTGTACTTACTTTAAATATTTAAAACCTTAGGATAAAAAATGTACAGAGTAATTATGTGCTTCAAACCCACTCCCATTGGATCCCTATTCTTATTACTTTTCAAAATATTTTTTAAAATTCCTTAGGATTTGTACTGACTCTATTTAAATCAGTCCCAACGGTCGAGACTAGATAAAAAATAAATACAGAGTAATTATGTGCTTCAAACCCACTCCCATTGGATCCCTATTCTTATTACTTTTCAAAATATTTTTTAAAATTCCTTAGGATTTGTACTGACTCTATTTAAATCACTCCCAACGGTCGAGACTAGATAAAAAATGAATACAAAGTAATTATGTGCTTCAAACCCACTCCCATTGGATCCCTATTCTTATTACTTTTCAAAATATTTTTTAAAATTCCTTAGGATTTGTACTGACTCTATTTAAATCAGTCCCAACGGTCGAGACTAGATAAAGAATGAATACAGAGTAATTATGTGCTTCAACCACTCCCATTGGATCCCTATTCTTATTACTTTTCAAAATATTTTTTAAAATTCCTTAGGATTTGTACTGACTCTATTTAAATCACTCCCAACGGTCGAGACTAGATAAAAAATGAATACAGAGTAATTATGTGCTTCAAACCCACTCCCATTGGATCCCTATTCTTATTACTTTTCAAAATATTTTTTAAAATTCCTTAGGATTTGTACTGACTCTATTTAAATCAGTCCCAACGGTCGAGACTAGATAAAAAATGAATACAGAGTAATTATGTGCTTCAAACCCACTCCCATTGGATCCCTATTCTTATTACTTTTCAAAATATTTTTTAAAATTCCTTAGGATTTGTACTGACTCTATTTAAATCACTCCCAACGGTCGAGACTAGATAAAAAATGAATACAGAGTAATTATGTGCTTCAAACCCACTCCCATTGGATCCCTATTCTTATTACTTTTCAAAATATTTTTTTAAATTCCTTAGGATTTGTACTGACTCTATTTAAATCAGTCCCAACGGTCGAGACTAGATAAAAAATAAATACAGAGTAATTATGTGCTTCAAACCCACTCCCATTGGATCCCTATTCTTATTACTTTTCAAAATATTTTTTTAAATTCCTTAGGATTTGTACTGACTCTATTTAAATCACTCCCAACGGTCGAGACTAGATAAAAAAAATACAGAGTAATTATGTGCTTCAAACCCACTCCCATTGGATCCCTATTCTTATTAGTTTTCAAAATATTTTTTAAATTCCTTAGGATTTGTACTAGGATTATGTGCTTCAAACCCACTCCCATTGGATCCCTATTCTTATTACTTTTCAAAATATTTTTTAAAATTCCTTAGGATTTGTACTGACTCTATTTAAATCACTCCAACGGTCGAGACTAGATAAAAAATAAATAAAGAGTAATTATGTGCTTCAAACCCACTCCCATCGGATCCCTATTCTTATTAGTTTTCAAAATATTTTTTTAAATTCCTTATGATTTGTACTGACTCTATTTAAATCACTCCCAACGGTTGAGACTAGATAAAAAATGGATACAGAGTAATTATGTGCTTCAAACCCACTCCCATTGGATCCCTATTCTTATTACTTTTCAAAATATTTTTAAAATTCCTTAGGATTTGTACTAGGATTATGTGCTTCAAACCCACTCCCATTGGATCCCTATTCTTATTACTTTTCAAAATATTTTTTAAAATTCCTTAGGATTTGTACTGACTCTATTTAAATCACTCCCAACGGTCGAGACTAGATAAAAAATGAATACAAAGTAATTATGTGCTTCAAACCCACTCCCATTGGATCCCTATTCTTATTACTTTTCAAAATATTTTTTAAAATTCCTTAGGATTTGTACTGACTCTATTTAAATCAGTCCCAACGGTTGAGACTAGATAAAAAATGGATACAGAGTAATTATGTGCTTCAAACCCACTCCCATTGGATCCCTATTCTTATTACTTTTCAAAATATTTTTAAAATTCCTTAGGATTTGTACTGACTCTATTTAAATCATCCCAACGGTCGAGACTAGATAAAAAATTACAGAGTAATTATGTGCTTTAACCCACTCCCATTGGATCCCTATTCTTATTACTTTTCAAAATATTTTTTAAAATTCCTTAGGATTTGTACTGACTCTATTTAAATCACTCCCAACGGTCTAGACTAGATAAAAATGAATACAGAGTAATTATGTGCTTCAAACCCACTCCCATTGGATCCCTATTCTTATTACTTTTCAAAATATTTTTAAAATTCCTTAGGATTTGTACTGACTCTATTTAAATCAGTCCCAACGGTGGAGACTAGATAAAAAATGAATACAGAGTAATTATGTGCTTCAAACCCACTCCCATTGGATCCCTATTCTTATTACTTTTCAAAATATTTTTAAAATTCCTTAGGATTTGTACTGACTCTATTTAAATCAGTCCCAACGGTCGAGACTAGATAAAAAATGAATACAGAGTAATTATGTGCTTCGAAACCCACTCCCATTGGATCCCTATTCTTATTACTTTTCAAAATATTTTTTAAAATTCCTTAGGATTTGTACTGACTCTATTTAAATCACTCCCAACGGTCGAGACTAGATAAAAAATGAATACAGAGTAATTATGTGCTTCAAACCCACTCCCATTGGATCCCTATTCTTATTACTTTTCAAAATATTTTTTAAAATTCCTTAGGATTTGTACTGACTCTATTTAAATCAGTCCCAACGGTCGAGACTAGATAAAGAATGAATACAGAGTAATTATGTGCTTCGAACCCACTCCCATTGGATCCCTATTCTTATTACTTTTCAAAATATTTTTTAAAATTCCTTAGGATTTGTACTGACTCTATTTAAATCAGTCCCAACGGTCGAGACTAGATAAAAAATGATACAGAGTAATTATGTGCTTCAAATCCACTCCCATTGGATCCCTATTCTTATTACTTTTCAAAATATTTTTTAAAATTCCTTGGATTTGTACTGACTCTATTTAAATCACTCCCAACGGTCGAGACTAGATAAAAAATGGATACAGGAATTATGTGCTTCAAACCCACTCCCATTGGATCCCTATTCTTATTACTTTTCAAAATATTTTTTAAAATTCCTTAGGATTTGTACTGACTCTATTTAAATCAGTCCCAACGGTCGAGACTAGATAAAAAATAAATACAGAGTAATTATGTGCTTTAAACCCACTCCCATTGGATCCCTATTCTTATTACTTTTCAAAATATTTTTTAAAATTCCTTAGGATTTGTACTGACTCTATTTAAATCACTCCCAACGGTCGAGACTAGATAAAAAATGAATACAAAGTAATTATGTGCTTCAAACCCACTCCCATTGGATCCCTATTCTTATTACTTTTCAAAATATTTTTTAAAATTCCTTAGGATTTGTACTGACTCTATTTAAATCAGTCCCAACGGTCGAGACTAGATAAAGAATGAATACAGAGTAATTATGTGCTTCGAACTCACTCCCATTGGATCCCTATTCTTATTACTTTTCAAAATATTTTTAAAATTCCTTAGGATTTGTACTGACTCTATTTAAATCACTCCCAACGGTCGAGACTAGATAAAAAATGAATACAGAGTAATTATGTGCTTCAAACCCACTCCCATTGGATCCCTATTCTTATTACTTTTCAAAATATTTTTTTTTAATTCCTTAGGATTTGTACTGACTCTATTTAAATCAGTCCCAACGGTCGAGACTAGATAAAAAATGAATACAGAGTAGTTATGTGCTTCAAACCCACTCCCATTGGATCCCTATTCTTATTACTTTTCAAAATATTTTTTTTAAATTCCTTAGGATTTGTACTGACTCTATTTAAATCACTCCCAACGGTCGAGACTAGATAAAAAATGAATACAGAGTAATTATGTGCTTCAAACCCACTCCCATTGGATCCCTATTCTTATTACTTTTCAAAATATTTTTTTAAATTCCTTAGGATTTGTACTGACTCTATTTAAATCACTCCCAACGGTCGAGACTAGATAAAAAATAAGTAAAGAGTAATTATGTGCTTCAAACCCACTCCCATTGGATCCCTATTCTTATTACTTTTCAAAATATTTTTTTAAATTCCTTAGGATTTGTACTGACTCTATTTAAATCACTCCCAACGGTCGAGACTAGATACAAAACAAATACAGAGTAATTATGTGCTTCAAACCCACTCCCATTGGATCCCTATTCTTATTACTTTTCAAAATATTTTTTTAAATTCCTTAGGATTTGTACTAGGATTATGTGCTTCAAACCCACTCCCATTGGATCCCTATTCTTATTACTTTTCAAAATATTTTTTAAAATTCCTTAGGATTTGTACTGACTCTATTTAAATCACTTCCAAC
Organism: Artemia franciscana; assembly: GCF_032884065.1. Taxonomy (NCBI): domain Eukaryota; kingdom Metazoa; phylum Arthropoda; class Branchiopoda; order Anostraca; family Artemiidae; genus Artemia; species Artemia franciscana. Next base: position 16,802,371 of record NC_088875.1, on the reverse strand, counting down.
GGTCGAGACTAGATAAAAAATAATACAGAGTAATTATGTGCTTCAAACCCACTCCCATTGGATCCCTATTCTTATTACTTTTCAAAATATTTTTTAAAATTCCTTATGATTTGTACTGACTCTATTTAAATCACTCCCAACGGTCGAGACTAGATAAAAAATGGATACAGAGTAATTATGTGCTTCAAACCCACTCCCATTGGATCCCTATTCTTATTACTTTTCAAAATATTTTTAAAATTCCTTAGGATTTGTACTGACTCTATTTAAATCAGGAGACTAGATAAAAAATGTGCTTCAAACCCACTCCCATTGGATCCCTATTCTTATTACTTTTCAAAATATTTTTTAAAATTCCTTAGGATTTGTACTGACTCTATTTAAATCACTCCCAACGGTCGAGACTAGATAAAAAATGAATACAAAGTAATTATGTGCTTCAAACCCACTCCCATTGGATCCCTATTCTTATTACTTTTCAAAATATTTTTTAAAATTCCTTAGGATTTGTACTGACTCTATTTAAATCAGTCCCAACGGTCGAGACTAGATAAAAAATGGATACAGAGTAATTATGTGCTTCAAACCCACTCCCATTGGATCCCTATTCTTATTACTTTTCAAAATGTGCTTCAAAATCCCATTGGATTTTCTTAAAATATTTTTTTAAATTCCTTAGGATTTGTACTGACTCTATTTAAATCACTCCCAACGGTCGAGACTAGATAAAAAATGAATACAGAGTAATTATGTGCTTCAAACCCACTCCCATTGGATCCCTATTCTTATTACTTTTCAAAATATTTTTTTAAATTCCTTAGGATTTGTACTGACTCTATTTAAATCACTCCCAACGGTTGAGACTAGATAAAAAATGGATACAGAGTAATTATGTGCTTCAAACCCACTCCCATTAGATCCCTATTCTTATTACTTTTCAAAATATTTCAAACCCACTTCCCATTGGATCCCTATTCTTATTACTTTTCAAAATATTTTCTAAAATTCCTTAGGATTTGTACAGAGTAATTATGTGCTTCAAACCCACTCCCATTGGATCCCTATTCTTATTACTTTTCAAAATATTTTTTAAAATTCCTTAGGATTTGTACTGAACTCTATTTAAATCACTCCCAACGGTCGAGACTAGATAAAAAATGAATACAGAGTAATTATGTGCTTCAAACCCACTCCCATTGGATTTGGATCCCTATTCTTATTACTTTTCAAAATATTTTTTAAAATTCCTTAGGATTTGTACTGACTCTATTTAAATCAGTCCCAACGGTCGAGACTAGATAAAGAATGAATACAGAGTAATTATGTGCTTCGAACTCACTCCCATTGGATCCCTATTCTTATTACTTTTCAAAATATTTTTTAAAATTCCTTAGGATTTGTACTGACTCTATTTAAATCACTCCCAACGGTCGAGACTAGATAAAAAATGGATACAGAGTAATTATGTGCTTCAGACCCACTCCCATTGGATCCCTATTCTTATTACTTTTCAAAATATTTTTTAAAATTCCTTAGGATTTGTACTGACTCTATTTAAATCAGTCCCAACGGTCGAGACTAGATAAAAAAATAAATACAGAGTAATTATGTGCTTTAAACCCACTCCCATTGGATCCCTATTCTTATTACTTTTCAAAATATTTTTTAAAATTCCTTAAGATTTGTACTGACTCTATTTAAATCACTCCCAACGGTCGAGACTAGATAAAAAATGAATACAAAGTAATTATGTGCTTCAAACCCGCTCCCATTGGATCCCTATTCTTATTACATTTCAAAATATTTTTTAAAATTCCTTAGGATTTGTACTGACTCTATTTAAATCAGTCCCAACGGTCGAGACTAGATAAAGAATGAAAACAGAGTAATTATGTGCTTCGAACTCACTCCCATTGGATCCCTATTCTTATTACTTTTCAAAATATTTTTTAAAATTCCTTAGGATTTGTACTGACTCTATTTAAATCACTCCCAACGGTCGAGACTAGATAAAAAATGGATACAGAGTAATTATGTGCTTCAAACCCACTCCCATTGGATCCCTATTCTTATTACTTTTCAAAATGTGCTTCAAACCCACTCCCATTGGATCCCTATTCTTATTACTTTTCAAAATATTTTTTAAAATTCCTTAGGATTTGTACTAGGATTATGTGCTTCAAACCCACTCCCATTGGATCCCTATTCTTATTACTTTTCAAAATATTTTTTAAAATTCCTTAGGATTTGTACTGACTCTATTTAAATCAGTCCCAACGGTCGAGACTAGATAAAAAATAAATACAGAGTAATTATGTGCTTTAAACCCACTCCCATTGGATCCCTATTCTTATTACTTTTCAAAATATTTTTTAAAATTCCTTAGGATTTGTACTGACTCTATTTAAATCACTCCCAACGGTCGAGACTAGATAAAAAATGAATACAAAGTAATTATGTGCTTCAAACCCACTCCCATTGGATCCCTATTCTTATTACTTTTCAAAATATTTTTTAAAATTCCTTAGGATTTGTACTGACTCTATTTAAATCACTCCCAACGGTCGAGACTAGATAAAAAATGGATACAGAGTAATTATGTGCTTCAAACCCACTCCCATTGGATCCCTATTCTTATTACTTTTCAAAATGTGCTTCAAACCCACTCCCATTGGATCCCTATTCTTATTACTTTTCAAAATATTTTTTAAAATTCCTTAGGATTTGTACTAGGATTATGTGCTTCTAACCCACTCCCATTGGATCCCTATTCTTATTACTTTTCAAAATATTTTTTAAAATTCCTTAGGATTTGTACTAACTCTATTTAAATCAGTCCCAACGGTCGAGACTAGATAAAAAATAAATACAGAGTAATTATGTGCTTTAAACCCACTCCCATTGGATCCCTATTCTTATTACTTTTCAAAATATTTTTTAAAATTCCTTAGGATTTGTACTGACTCTATTTAAATCACTCCCAACGGTCGAGACTAGATAAAAAATGAATACAAAGTAATTATGTGCTTCAAACCCACTCCCATTGGATCCCTATTCCTATTACTTTTCAAAATATTTTTTAAAATTCCTTAGGATTTGTACTGACTCTATTTAAATCAGTCCCAACGGTCGAGACTAGATAAAGAATGAATACAGAGTAATTATGTGCTTCGAACTCACTCCCATTGGATCCCTATTCTTATTACTTTTCAAAATATTTTTTAAAATTCCTTAGGATTTGTACTGACTCTATTTAAATCACTCCCAACGGTCGAGACTAGATAAAAAATGGATACAGAGTAATTATGTGCTTCAGACCCACTCCCATTGGATCCCTATTCTTATTACTTTTCAAAATATTTTTTAAAATTCCTTAGGATTTGTACTGACTCTATTTAAATCACTCCCAACGGTCGAGACTAGATAAAAAATGAATACAGAGTAATTATGTGCTTCAAACCCACTCCCATTGGATCCCTATTCTTATTACTTTTCAAAATATTTTTTAAAATTCCTTAGGATTTGTACTGACTCTATTTAAATCAGTCCCAACGGTCGAGACTAGATAAAGAATGAATACAGAGTAATTATGTGCTTCGAACTCACTCCCATTGGATCCCTATTCTTATTACTTTTCAAAATATTTTTTAAAATTCCTTAAGATTTGTACTGACTCTATTTAAATCACTCCCAACGGTCGAGACTAGATAAAAAATGGATACAGAGTAATTATGTGCTTCAGACCCACTCCCATTGGATCCCTATTCTTATTACTTTTCAAAATATTTTTTAAAATTCCTTAGGATTTGTACTGACTCTATTTAAATCAGTCCCAACGGTCGAGACTAGATAAAAAATGAATACAGAGCAATTATGTGCTTCAAACCCACTCCCATTGGATCCCTATTCTTATTACTTTTCAAAGTATTTTTTAAAATTCCTTAGGATTTGTATTGACTCTATTTAAATAAGTCCCAACGGTCGAGACTAGATAAAGAATGAATACAGAGTAATTATTTGCTTCAAACCCACTCCCATTGGTTCCCTATTCTTATTACTTTTCAAAATATTTTTTAAAATTCCTTGGGATTTGTACTGACTCTATTTAAATCACTCCCAACGGTCGAGACTAGATAAAAAATGGATACAGAGTAATTATGTGCTTCAAACCCATTCACATTGGATCCCTATTCTTATTACTTTTCAAAATATTTTTTTAAATTCCTTAGGATTTGTACTGACTCTATTTAAATCAGTCCCAACGGTCGAGACTAGATAAAAAATGAATACAGAGCAATTATGTGCTTCAAACCCACTCCCATTGGATCTCTATTCTTATTACTTTTCAAAGTATTTTTTAAAATTCCTTAGGATTTGTACTGACTCTATTTAAATCAGTCCCAACGGTCGAGACTAGATAAAGAATGAATACAGAGTAATTATTTGCTTCGAACCCACTCCCATTGGATCCCTATTCTTATTACTTTTCAAAATATTTTTTAAAATTCCTTAGGATTTGTACTGACTCTATTTAAATCAGTCCCAACGGTCGAGACTAGATAAAAAATGAATACAAAGTAATTATGTGCTTCAAACCCACTCCCATTGGATCCCTGTTCTTATTACTTTTCAAAATATTTTTTAAAATTCCTTAGGATTTTTACTGACTCTATTTAAATCAGTCCCAACGGTCGAGACTAGATAAAGAATGAATACAGAGTAATTATTTGCTTCGAACCCACTCCCATTGGATCCCTATTCTTATTACTTTTCAAAATATTTTTTAAAATTCCTTAGGATTTGTACTAACTCTATTTAAATCAGTCCCAACGGTCGAGACTAGATAAAGAATGAATACAGAGTAATTATGTGCTTCAAACCCACTCCCATTGGATCCCTATTCTTATTACTTTTCAAAATGTTTTTAAAAATTCCTTAGGATTTGTACTGACTCTATTTAAATCACTCCCAACCGTCGAGACTAGATAAAAAATGGATACAGAGAAATTATGTGCTTCAAACCCATTCCCATTGGATCCCTATTCTTATTACTTTTCAAAATATTTTTTAAAATTCCTTAGGATTTGTACTGACTCTATTTAAATCACTCCTATTTAAATCAGTCCCAACGGTCGAGACTAGATAAAAAATGAATACAGAGTAATTATGTGCTTCAAACCCACTCCCATTGGTTCCCTATTCTTATTACTTTTCAAAATATTTTTTAAAATTCCTTGGGATTTGTACTGACTCTATTTAAATCACTCCCAACGGTCGAGACTAGATAAAAAATGGATACAGATTAATTATGTGCTTCAAACCCATTCACATTGGATCCCTATTCTTATTACTTTTCAAAATATTTTTTTAAATTCCTTAGGATTTGTACTGACTCTATTTAAATCAGTCCCAACGGTCGAGACTAGATAAAAAATGAATACAGAGTAATTATGTGCTTCAAACCCACTCCCATTGGATCCCTATTCTTATTAGTTTTCAAAATATTTTTTTTAAATTCCTTAGGATTTGTACTGACTCTATTTAAATCACTCCCAACGGTCGAGACTAGATAAAAAATGAATACAGAGTAATTGTGTGCTTCAAACCCACTCCCATTGGATCCCTATTCTTATTACTTTTCAAAATATTTTCTAAAATTCCTTAGGATTTGTACTGACTCTATTTAAATCACTCCCAACGGTCGAGACTAGATAAAAAATGAATACAGAGTAATTATTTGCTTCGAACCCACTCCCATTGGATCCCTATTCTTATTATTTTTCAAAATATTTTTTAAAATTCCTTAGGATTTGTACTAACTCTATTTAAATCAGTCCCAACGGTCGAGACTAGATAAAGAATGAATACAGAGTAATTATGTGCTTCAAACCCACTCCCATTGGATCCCTATTCTTATTACTTTTCAAAATGTTTTTAAAAATTCCTTAGGATTTGTACTGACTCTATTTAAATCACTCGCAACCGTCGAGACTAGATAAAAAATGGATACAGAGAAATTATGTGCTTCAAACCCATTCCCATTGGATCCCTATTCTTATTACTTTTCAAAATATTTTTTAAAATTCTTTAGGATTTGTACTGACTCTATTTAAATCACTCCTATTTAAATCAGTCCCAACGGTCGACACTAGATAAAAAATGAATACAGAGTAATTATGTGCTTCAAACCCACTCCCATTGGTTCCCTATTCTTATTACTTTTCAAAATATTTTTTAAAATTCCTTGGGATTTGTACTGACTCTATTTAAATCACTCCCAACGGTCGAGACTAGATAAAAAATGGATACAGAGTAATTATGTGCTTCAAACCCATTCATATTGGATCCCTATTCTTATTAAATAAAAAAAACTAATTTTTTTAGCTGAAAGTAAGGAGCGACATTAAAACTTAAAACGAACAGAAATTACTCCGTATATGAAATGAGTTGTCCCCTCCGCAATCCCTCGCTCTTTACGCTAAGGCTTTAAATTGTTTTAAAAATTAGAATTGTGGCAAAGAGTCAAACTTTAGCGTAAAGAGCGAGGGATTGCGGAGGGGACAACTCATTTCATATACGGAGTAATTTCTGTTCGTTTTAAGTTTTAATGTCGCTCCTTACTTTCAGCTAAAAAAATTAGTTTTTTTTATTTAATTTCTGAACGTTTTTGAATTAATGCATGTTTGGTTTTGGCTCTCCGCACATAAATTATTAAAATGAAATTTGTATATTAATTCTTTTTTTGGCTAAATGGCTTTCTATTAGTTTTGATCAGACGATTTTGAGAAATAAGGGGTGGAGAAGGAGGCCTAGTTGCCCTCCAATTTTTCGGTTACTTAAAAAGGCAACTAGAACTTTTAATTTTTAACGAACGTTTTTATTAGTAAAAAATATACGTAACTTAAGAATTAACTTACGTAACAAACTTTCATAACCTTATATTTTTATTATGTATACGAGGGGATTTGTACCCTCGTTAATACCTCGCTCTTTACACTAAATCGTAAGTTTTGTCCCAATTCTTTAAGAATGACCCTGAATCAGAAAGGCCGTAGACTAAATAGTTGAAATTACTAAAAATACTTTAGCATAAAGAGCAAGGTATTTATCTCCTCCTAAATACCTCGCTCTTTATGCTAAAGTATTTTTAGAACCCCTCATATGCGTAATAATCTCTGTTCGTTTTAAGTTTCAATGCTACTTCTTCCTTTCATTTGAAAAAAACGTTTTCATTTTTATTTTTCATTGTTTTCTTATAGTAATGCTAGAGAATCCTGCGCCCTTGTCATTGAATTTTTCTTCCCCCATGACAGATTCCTCCAAGGAAAGATCCTCCAACATAGCCCCCTCTCCTCAGCCCCACCCCCAAACAAAATAAGATCCCCCTGAAAACGTCTGTACACTTCCCAATAACCATTACTATATGTAAACACTGGTCAAAGTTTGTAACTTGCAGCCCCTCCCCCAGGGATTGCAGGGGAGCAAATCATCCCAAAAAACATAGTTATTATGGTTTACGACTATGATGAACATAATGGCTATCTCAAAATTTTGATCCGTTGACTTTGGGAAAAAAATGAGCGTGGGAGGGGGCCTAGATGCCCTCCAATTTTTTTGGTCACTTAAAAAGGGCACTAGAACTTTTCATTTCCGTTAGAATGAGCCATCTTGCGACATTCTAGGACCACTTGGTCGATACGATGACCCCTGGGGAAAAGAAAAAAAAAAAAAAAAAAAAACAAACAAATAAACACGCACCCGTGATTTGTCTTCTGGCAAAAAATACAAAATTCCACATTTTTGTAGATAGGAGCTTGAAACTTCTACAGTAGGGTTCTCTGATACGCTGAATCTGATGGTGTCATTTTCGTTAAGATCCTACAACTTTTAGGGGGTGTTTTCCCCTATTTTCCTAAATAAGGCAAATTTTCTCAGGCTCGTAACTTTTGATGGGTAAGACTAAACTTGATGAAACTTATATATTTAAAATCAGCATTAAAATGCAATTCTTTTGATGTAGCTATTTATATCAAAATTCAATTTTTTAGAGTTTTGGTTACTATTGAGCCGGGTCGCTCCTTACTACAGTTCGTTACCACGAACTGTTTGATTACTTTTCAAAATATTTTTTAAAATTCCCTAGGATTTGTACTGACTCTATTTAAATCAGTCCCAACGGTCGAGACTAGATAAAAAATGAATACAGAGTAATTATGTGCTTCAAACCCACTCCCATTGGATCCCTATTCTTATTAGTTTTCAAAATATTTTTTTAAATTCCTTAGGATTTGTACTGACTCTATTTAAATGACTCCCAACGGTCGAGACTAGATAAAAAATAAATACAGAGTAATTGTGTGCTTCAAACCCACTCCCATTGGATCCCTATTCTTATTACTTTTCAAAATATTTTTTAAAATTCCTTAGGATTTGTACTGACTCTATTTAAATCACTCCCAACGGTCGAGACTAGATAAAAAATGAATACAGAGTAATTATGTGCTTCAAACCCACTCCCATTGGATCCCTATTCTTATTACTTTTCAAAATATTTTTTAAAATTCCTTAGGATTTGTACTGACTCTATTTAAATCAGTCCCAACGGTCGAGACTAGATAAAGAATGAATACAGAGTAATTATGTGCTTCGAACTCACTCCCATTGGATCCCTATTCTTATTACTTTTCAAAATATTTTTTAAAATTCCTTAGGATTTGTACTGACTCTATTTAAATCAGTCCCAACGGTCGAGACTAGATAAAGAATGAATACAGAGTAATTATGTGCTTCGAACTCACTCCCATTGGATCCCTATTCTTATTACTTTTCAAAATATTTTTTAAAATTCCTTAGGATTTGTACTGACTCTATTTAAATCACTCCCAACGGTCGAGACTAGATAAAAAATGGATACAGAGTAATTATGTGCTTCAGACCCACTCCCATTGGATCCCTATTCTTATTACTTTTCAAAATATTTTTTAAAATTCCTTAGGATTTGTACTGACTCTATTTAAATCAGTCCCAACGGTCGAGACTAGATAAAAAATGAATACAGAGTAATTATGTGCTTCAAACCCACTCCCATTGGATCCCTATTCTTATTACTTTTCAAAATATTTTTTAAAATTCCTTAGGATTTGTACTGACTCTATTTAAATCACTCCCAACGGTCGAGACTAGATAAAAAATGAATACAGAGTAATTATGTGCTTCAAACCCACTCCCATTGGATCCCTATTCTTATTACTTTTCAAAATATTTTTTAAAATTCCTTAGGATTTGTACTGACTCTATTTAAATCAGTCCCAACGGTCGAGACTAGATAAAGAATGAATACAGAGTAATTATGTGCTTCGAACTCACTCCCATTGGATCCCTATTCTTATTACTTTTCAAAATATTTTTTAAAATTCCTTAGGATTTGTACTGACTCTATTTAAATCAGTCCCAACGGTCGAGACTAGATAAAGAATGAATACAGAGTAATTATGTGCTTCGAACTCACTCCCATTGGATCCCTATTCTTATTACTTTTCAAAATATTTTTTAAAATTCCTTAGGATTTGTACTGACTCTATTTAAATCACTCCCAACGGTCGAGACTAGATAAAAAATGGATACAGAGTAATTATGTGCTTCAGACCCACTCCCATTGGATCCCTATTCTTATTACTTTTCAAAATATTTTTTAAAATTCCTTAGGATTTGTACTGACTCTATTTAAATCAGTCCCAACGGTCGAGACTAGATAAAAAATGAATACAGAGTAATTATGTGCTTCAAACCCACTCCCATTGGATCCCTATTCTTATTACTTTTCAAAATATTTTTTAAAATTCCTTAGGATTTGTACTGACTCTATTTAAATCACTCCCAACGGTCGAGACTAGATAAAAAATGAATACAGAGTAATTATGTGCTTCAAACCCACTCCCATTGGATCCCTATTCTTATTACTTTTCAAAATATTTTTTAAAATTCCTTAGGATTTGTACTGACTCTATTTAAATCAGTCCCAACGGTCGAGACTAGATAAAGAATGAATACAGAGTAATTATGTGCTTCTAACTCACTCCCATTGGATCCCTATTCTTATTACTTTTCAAAATATTTTTTAAAATTCCTTAGGATTTGTACTGACTCTATTTAAATCAGTCCCAACGGTCGAGACTAGATAAAAAATGAATACAGAGTAATTATGTGCTTCAAACCCGCTCCCATTGGATCCCTGTTCTTATTACTTTTCAAAATATTTTTTTAAATTCCTTAGGATTTTTACTGACTCTATTTAAATCAGTCCCAACGGTCGAGACTAGATAAAGAATGAATACAGAGTAATTATTTGCTTCGAACCCACTCCCATTGGATCCCTATTCTTATTACTTTTCAAAATATTTTTTAAAATTCCTTAGGATTTGTACTAACTCTATTTAAATCAGTCCCAACGGTCGAGACTAGATAAAGAATGAATACAGAGTAATTATTTGCTTCGAACCCACTCCCATTGGATCCCTATTCTTATTACTTTTCAAAATATTTTTTAAATTCCTTAGGATTTGTACTGACTCTATTTAAATCAGTCCCAACGGTCGAGACTAGATAAAGAATGAATACAGAGTAATTATTTGCTTCGAACCCACTCCCATTGGATCCCTATTCTTATTACTTTTCAAAATATTTTTTAAAATTCCTTAGGATTTGTACTGACTCTATTTAAATCAGTCCCAACGGTCGAGACTAGATAAAGAATGAATACAGAGTAATTATTTGCTTCGAACCCACTCCCATTGGATCCCTATTCTTATTACTTTTCAAAATATTTTTTAAAATTCCTTAGGATTTGTACTGACTCTATTTAAATCAGTCCCAACGGTCGAGACTAGATAAAGAATGAATACAGAGTAATTATTTGCTTCGAACCCACTCCCATTGGATCCCTATTCTTATTACTTTTCAAAATATTTTTTAAAATTCCTTAGGATTTGTACTAACTCTATTTAAATCAGTCCCAACGGTCGAGACTAGATAAAGAATGAATACAGAGTAATTATGTGCTTCAAACCCACTCCCATTGGATCCCTATTCTTATTAAATAAAAAAAACGAGTTTTTTTAACTGAAAGTAAGGAGCGACATTAAAACTTAAAACGCACAGAAATTACTTCGTATATGAAAGAGGCTGCTACCTCATCAACGCCCCGCTCTTTACGCTAAAGTTTGACTCTTTCTCTCAATTCTTCTTTTTAAAACAGTAAAAAACTTTAGCGTAAAGAGCGGGGCGTTGATGAGGTAGCAGCCTCTTTCATATACGAAGTAATTTCTGTGCGTTTTAAGTTTTAATGTCGCTCCTTACTTTCAGTTAAAAAAACTCGTTTTTTTTATTTAATTTCTGAACGTTTTTGAATCAATGCATGTTTTGATTTTGGCTCTCCACAGAGGAATAATCTTTCATATACGAAGTAATTTCTGTGCGTTTTAAAGAGCGGGGCGTTGATGAGGAAGCAGCCTCTTTCATATACGAAGTAATTTCTGTGCGTTTTAAGTTTTAATGTCGCTCCTTACTTTCAGTTAAAAAAACTCGTTTTTTTTATTTAATTTCTGAACGTTTTTGAATCAATGCATGTTTTGATTTTGGCTCTCCACAGAGGAATAATCAAAACAAAATTTGCATATTTTTTTTTTTTGGGGGGGGGGCTAAATGGCTTTCTCATAATTTTGATCGAATGATTTTGAGAAAAAAAGAGCGGGGGCGAAGCCTAGTTGCCCTCCGATTTTTTGGTTAATTAAAAAGGCAACTAGAACTTTTAATTTTTTACGAATCTTTTTATTGGTAAAAGATTTACGTAACTTATAAATTAGCTTACGTAAAGAACTTTTGTATTCTCATGTTTTTATTACATATATGAGGGGATTCGCCCCATCGTCAGTACCTCGCTCTTTACACTAAAGCTTAAATTTTATCCCAATTCATTAAGAATGACCCCTGAATCACAAAAGCCGTAGAATAAATAGTTGAAATTACTAAAAATACTTTAGCGTAAAGAGCTAGGTATCATCAGGAGGTGAGCCCCTTATATGGGTAATAATTTCTGTTTGTTTTAAGTTTTATTGCTGTTCCTTACTTCCAGCTGAAAAAGCTTTTTCACATTTATTTTTTAATTTTTTTTTTAAATAATGCTAGTAAATCCTGCTCTCCCTTCATGGAAGTTTTCTTCTCCCATGACAAATGGAAAGTTCCCCCAGCATATCCCCCTCTTCTCAACCCCTCCCCCCAAACAAAAAAATCCTCCTGAAAACGCCTGTATACTTCACAATAACCATTACTATATGTAAGCACAGGTCAAAGTTTGTAACTTGTTGCCCCTCCCACGGGGACTGTGGGGGAGTAAGTCGTCCCCAAAGACATAGTTATAAGGTTTTTCGACTACGCTGAATAAAATGGCTATCTCAGAATTTTGATCCGTTGACTTTAGGAAAATAATTAGCGTGGGAGGGGGCCTAGGTGCCCTCCAATTTTTTTGGTCTCTTAAAAAGGGCACTAGAACTTTTCATTTCCGTTAGAATGAGCTCTCTTGCAATATTCTAAGACCACTGGGTCGATACGATCACCCCTGGGAAAAAAAAACAAAAAAAAAAACAAAAAAACAAATAAACACGCATCCGTGATCTGCCTTCTGGCAAAAAATGCAAAATTCCACATTTTTGTAGATAGGAGCTCGAAACTTCTACAATAGGGTTCTCTGATACGCTGAATCTGATGGTGTGATTTTCGTTAAGATTCTATGACTTTTAGGGGGTGTTTCCCCCTATTTTCTAAAATAACGCAAATTTTCTCAGGCTCGTAACTTTTGATGGGTAAGACTAAACTTGATGAAACTTATATATTTAAAACCAGCATTAAAATGCGATTCTTTTGATATAGCTATTGGTATCAAAATTCAATTTTTTAGAGTTTTGGTTACTATTGAGCCGGGTCGCTCCTTACTACAGTTCGTTACCACGAACTGTTTGATTACTTTTCAAAATGTTTTTAAAAATTCCTTAGGATTTGTACTGACTCTATTTAAATCACTCCCAACCGTCGAGACTAGATAAAAAATGGATACAGAGAAATTATGTGCTTCAAACCCATTCCCATTGGATCCCTATTCTTATTACTTTTCAAAATATTTTTTAAAATTCCTTAGGATTTGTACTGACTCTATTTAAATCACTCCTATTTAAATCAGTCCCAACGGTGGAGACTAGATAAAAAATGAATACAGAGTAATTATGTGCTTCAAACCCACTCCCATTGGTTCCCTATTCTTATTACTTTTCAAAATATTTTTTAAAATTCCTTGGGATTTGTACTGACTCTATTTAAATCACTCCCAACGGTCGAGACTAGATAAAAAATGGATACAGAGTAATTATGTGCTTCAAACCCATTCACATTGGATCTTTATTCTTATTACTTTTCAAAATATTTTTTAAAATTCCTTAGGATTTGTACTGACTCTATTTAAATCAGTCCCAACGGTCGAGACTAGATAAAAAATGAATACAGAGTAATTATGTGCTTCAAACCCACTCCCATTGGATCCCTATTCTTATTACTTCTCAAAATATTTTTTAAAATTCCTTAGGATTTGTAGTGACTCTATTTAAATCACTCCCAACGGTCGAGACTAGATAAAAAATGAATACAGAGTAATTATGTGCTTCAAACCCCCTCCCATTGGATCTCTATTCTTATTACTTTTCAAAATATTCTTTAAAATTCCTTAGGATTTGTACTGACTCTATTTAAATCACTCCCAATGGTCGAGACTAGATAAAAAATCAATACAGAGTAATTATCTGCTTCAAACCCACTCCCATTGGCTCCCTATTCTTATTACGTTTCAAAAGATGTGTTTGTTATGTCATCTGGTGTTTGAAGATACATATTTCATACAATCGCCAGTGGTGTTTCTTCTTCGTATAGTATGTAGTTATGTTTGTGTTTGTTGATTGTAATCTCCCTTTTCGTTGTTGTTTTTTTCTCTCTCTATTTTTTGTCACTAGGGCTACAAACCTTCCTTTGCTTTGTTGACGGGTCAAAAATAAATTGATTGATTGATTTTGTCAAGAATTCTACTTGATTTTAATATTAAATTTATTTACTTATTAAATAAAAAAAACAAGTTTGAACAACTGAAAGTGAGAATCAACATTAAAACTTAAAACCAACATAGATTATTCCGCATATCACGAGGTTGCCCTTTGCTGGATACCTCGATCGTTACGACAAAGTTTTTTAGTGTTTTAAATAAAACTTCTTATTCCAAAACAACGGCGGTTTTGCTTCCCCAGGCGTCCTTAAGGCATTTGGAAAAAAAAGTCAAACTTTAACGTAAGGAGTGAGGCATTTAGGAATTTCCCAGAGAACTATTCCCAGAGAACTCCTTAGTGTACGGAATTATTTATGCTCGTTTGAAGTTTTGATGTTTCTCTTTTTCAGTTTCTCTATTTTCAGTTTCTTTTCAGCTTCAGTTTTTCAGTTTTCAGTTTCTATTTTCAGTTCAGTATTTTTCAGTTTCTCTATTTTCAGTTGAAAAAAACTTGTTTTTTAAATTTAATTTCTGACCATTTTTCAATTCAGGTCGGGAAATCCCCCTCCCACTCTGAGGAGAATTACTCATGGAAGTTCCCCCTGCAGAAAATATCCTCCTCCCCGGAAAATATCCGCATATTTCATATAAAAATAGTGTTTGTGAACAATTGGACAATTCCATAGCTTACAGCTCTATTCCCAGAGGCTGGTGGGGTTCATTTCATACCCAGAGGCATAGTGACTGAACCTTTCATTTATGCTGGAAAAAATGACTCTCTATCAAAGTTTTGATAAGAACTCTTTCGGGAGAAAAGGTGCGTGGGAGGGGGTTATTTTTCTCCAATCTTTTGGCTATTTAAAAAGAGGACTACAACTTTTAGTTTCTATTTGAATAATTAGTTCGGTTCAATCACCCCTGAAAAAACATACGTCCGTGATCTTTCTTCTGGAAAAAAGCATAAAATTCCGCATTTTTGTGCATAGGAGCTTGAAACCTATACAGTAGGGTTCTCTAATATACTGAATCTGAAGGTGTGATTTTCATTTTGACGGCTTGACTTTTTGGAGGTCTCTCCCCCTTTTTTCATAAATCAGACAAATTTCTCAAGCTCGTAGCTTTTGTTGGGTAACATTAAACTTAATAAGTGTTACAATTTTGGAATCATCATAAAAAGCTAATTCTATCGACTATCTCAAAATTGTGATAGCGAGTCTATGGGCGAGAAAGGTGTGTGGGAGGGGGGATGTTTTTCCTCCAATCTTGTTTTCATTTAAAAAGCGCGCTAGAGCCTTTTATTTTTGTTTGAAGAGTCCTTAGGCTGATTTTCTAGGACCATTGCAACGAACTGTCTGACAAAATGTACGAGGATATAAAAACTAGGTTTCAAGTAAGCTCTTTAATATTTCTTTATTATATTTCAGTCTCTGAGTAGCGGTGACGAAAAACTAGAAAAACTAGGAATGTCAGTGCTTCCGAAAAGTGATTTTCCCTGTTGCATAGGAGGGGAGGGGGACTATTATTCACCAAATGGGGCTTTCGATCATGGTATTTTCAATGGTATAGTTTTCATTTCAGTCCGAAATAGTTTTCATATTCGTGGGATTCCAGGCTATTTTTGGAAATTCCCGTAAATTTGTTTTCGCAATAAACTAACAAATATGATTAGGTGAAATAATCAAATAACGACTATTTCTCATTTGACATTTTATTTCAAAAACTGTTTTAAATTGTTTGTTACATCTGGCTAGAAATTGTTCTTTACTAGGTTGCGTCTGACGCCGCAACACTGATAACGAAATGGCTATCACAAAATTTCGACCGAATATGTTAGGGACTTAAGGGAATGAGGGCTGTTGGGTAGTTAAAAGGGTGTGGAAAGGGGGCTGGCTGCCTTCCAACTTTTAAGTCTAAAGTGGTGGTTATTATTGAAAACAAAAAGAATATTTTGAGTACAAACAACTT
Organism: Artemia franciscana; assembly: GCF_032884065.1. Classification (NCBI taxonomy): domain Eukaryota; kingdom Metazoa; phylum Arthropoda; class Branchiopoda; order Anostraca; family Artemiidae; genus Artemia; species Artemia franciscana. The sequence goes on along the minus strand of NC_088875.1, from coordinate 16,786,329 downwards.
TCCAAACTTTCTCTTTGTTATAACTTTAGCTTTCTTTTTTTGGAAGATAGAAACTTGACCTGACACATAAATAAGACAAATTCTTCGCTTCAAAATTTAACAAGAAGTCAATTATAACGCAATAAATCTGGTTTACGACAAATGTCCGGACAGTCCCAATCGGCAATTTGCATGAATAATCATGAATGCGCAATATATTAAATTAACTATTGAAGTAAAATATTGGCAGATTACATATTATGGCGTATTTTAAAGGACATGGGCCATTGCTCCTACATTTCCAAGGTGTGGTCATTTAGCTTTAAGCAAGAAACGGGGATTTGGAAATTGGCTGAGTATACTGAATACGTTTTTATTTCTGGACAAAAATAAAATTGGCTGATTTTGAAACAGTCAATAAGGTTGAATCCAATCAAGTTTGAAGCCATTTCCTTTTAATTGTGAAAGATCGCGGAAGACTTGTGCACTTTTCGGTTACTTAATTGTTTGTATTTTTTCTTGAAAACAACTCCATATTTTTTTTGTTTAGAAAATTGGCATCTTGGGATTTTCCAGCCTAAAAATAACGATCTACATAGGTCACGTGTTTGAGCAGTGATGACATTGGTCAAGTACGTTCTGACGCATTGGTGCTCGAAAAAACTGAGGAGGATCACGTTTAGGTATCTGTGTGACTGATCGTATTTCAAACATTGAGCTGTCCGACACATATGGTTTTTCCCGCTTTTCAACCTTTTCGCCTCTATAAAGAGGCGACCCACGACAATGTTAAGCGATCTTCGGTTCCAGTGGTCGTAGAGGGATGGGGAGGAATGCATTTCGTAGCCCGAGCTCCAACTAAGAAACCTACAAAATTTCATCCCCCTCCAACTTTTCCTTCATGGGGAAAATCTGGCCGAAAGTTTCGACCCGTCAACCCCAGCCCCCTTTAACGTTGTCCGATCGGGCTGAAATTCACAAGTTAAGGTCCCCTAGGGCCCAGGAGCTTATCCGCGAAATTTCAGCTCGATCCGATAACTCCTTCCCTGTTTTCCAGAAACCACGCATAGCCACTTAAAATTCATTTTCTTTTTTTTCTAGACGCCTACAGGTCACATCCGACATCGGATCTGGGTGTACGAAGACTCATTCGATGCGGAATTCTCCAAGTAATTTTCCTGGAAAGTTTCGAAGGAAAATCTTAACCCCCTGAAAGTTTCGACCCCCCAACCCCACCCCACCCCTTTTAACGTTGTCCGATCGGGCTGAAATTCACAAGTTAAGGTCCCCTACGGCCCAGGAGCTTATTTGCGAAATTTCAGCTCGATCCGATAACTCCTTCCCTGTTTTCCAGAAACCACGCATTAGCTTCTTAATTAACGCATTTCTCTCCATAAGAGCCCATGATAATTTGAAATTTTTAAAAGTTATTGAGAAGTTATATTTACACACATGCAAGTGATTAGCTCAGTCGGTAGAGCGTGGTACTTTTAATCCTTGGGTCAAGGGTTCAAGTCCCTTACGGGCGGTTTTTTTTTCACAACATCAAAAAAATTTTGATAACACCTGGACAGCTTATCATTTGAGAGATAACAGAATATTAGCTTCTTATGAGCAAAAGAAACATTTCGGTCATTCTATCTATTTTTTTTCTATTTTATACAATGATTTAAAAGCGGAGGGGGGGTTCCTCTCCTAATAGTCTTCTTATAGTCCTAATAGTCTAATAGTCCCATGTTAATTTTTGAAATTCTTAAAAGTTATGAATATCAACATTCAAGTACTTCAAAATCCAGCTCCATTCCAGAAATGCACGAGTTGACTGGAGCTGTAAGATACATGTCCAAAAGAACTGACTTTTGACCCTGTTGGGGACTTTGCAACTGGGGCAATCCTCAGCGATGTCCGAAATAAGTGTGATATAAATGTGCTTTAAGTATATATTTTATAGCCTTTAAGTGCTCATTGCCAATTTTTAGGTGAATTTTCAAATGTTTTGAAGAAGTTTAAGTTTTTCTCGATTTAATGAAACGTGGATATTTACTTATTTTATATAAATAGTTGCTAAATAAGATAAATAATATATAATTTACTATACTTACCTAAAGATGTTTCCTATATGAGAAGGCATTTTTAGAATAAATTCTTTATTATAGGCTTTTGGACGTAGCGATCAAAATAAAAGTGTATAATCTTGTTAACACCTGGACTGCTTATCATTTGAGAAATAACAGAATATTAGCTTCTTATGAGCAAAAGAAACATTTCGGCCATTCTATCTATTTTTCTTTCTATTTTATACAATGATTTAAAAGCGGGGGGGGGGGCGGCAGCCACCCAACTTCCTCTCCTAATTCCTCTACGAGGAGTACAGGAATTATTAAATTACATCCACCATGGATTGTAGAAAAACGTACAGAAATAATATGAAAAAAAACTTCGTTTTCTTAAAGAGTTAAAGAGGCTGCGTCCCAAAGTCGAACCTTAAAACGTACAGGAATTAGAAGAGGCAGTTGGGGGGCTGCCGCCCCCCAAACTCCCCGCTTTTAAAGACTCTTCTGTACAGGTTTTTTTTGTGGGGGGACTTCATTGTTACTAATTACTAGTTTCGGCGCAATGGTTCTCCTGTCCTCTTGTGTTTAACATTTTTCGAAGTTATTCCATTATTCATTCATTTCAATTTTTTGTTAATTAAAAGAGGGCTTTTCCGAAGCCAAGAGCGGGAAGTTAGCAAAAAACAAAAAACCTGTACAAAAGAGTCTTTAAAAGCGGGGGGTTTGGGGGGCGGCAGCCCCCCAACTGCCTCTTCTAATTCCTGTACGTTTTAAGGTTCGACTTTGGGACGCAGCCTCTTTAACTCTTTAAGAAAACGAAGTTTTTTTCATATTATTAAGGCTATAAGGAGAGAAAGATTGATATGGTTAGGTCGTTAGGACACGTTCTGCGGATGAAAGATAAAAGGTTGTTAAATAGTGTCCTTTTTTGCTAACTATCTAGGGCCAAAGGAAAAGCAGGTCCTCCTCGAGTGGGGTGGGGGAAGGTCAAAAGGAAGGATTTAAAGAAAATCGGAACTTCTTATGAGGTTGTAAAGAGGAATGCTTCAAATAGATGAGGATGGAGGAGCAGTGTGAACAGCTTTGATGACATCAAGAAGCTTGGCGCTGCATTGAGTTGTTAGTAGTAGTAGCTGCAATAAAGAGGGTCACAATTTATGCAGATTTTCACTCCATTAAATTGAATAAATATTCCTTTTTCCCATCGGTCCAACATTCTATAGTAAAACTATTAGTAAAATTATTTGCAAACTTGAGTCCAAAATATAAATAGCAAGCTAAATTTTAGTTATTAAGCAGAAAAGCCAAAAATTACGAATATTTTTTTTACGAACCAATAAAAAAACGTCAATAAAAAACGAACAGAAAACAATTAGATATTTTTGGCTTAAAAAAAAAAAAAATCAATTTTACAAAGTATGATAAATAGTTATATTAATCAATTTTGATTTGATTACTTATTACAATTTATGTTCGTTCTGGGTTATCATTTATGCGTTATTAGAGATTTTTCTTAATTTTGAGTTCGACTTATTATTTGACTTTATGTCCATTTGTATTTTGTCTAACGTAGCTCTTTACTTTTCTTTGAAAACTTCTTTCTTTAAATTAATATACTTCAATCACGAGCGAATCGGAAGTACCACGGCAAAGGAGATCAAGCTGTGCTTTTATTTATTTAAAAATTCATCTTAAAGCAAACTTTTGTACAGGCAACACTTCCTATTTTAGTTGTTTTAATTCGTTCAAATATACATGAATAGAAGATGACATCTAAGATGACTGGCGTAAAACGATGAAAACGATGGCGTAAAAGATGACTGGCATAAAAGATGACTGGCATAAAAACGCCAGCGCGTCAGAGCTATACGGTATAGTACAGGCAAATGGAGGTTTGACCCGAAACAAATTTCAACAGAAATGATTCTTACACCATCTTGTAGAGAAAAAAAAACTGAACAACATATCCATTTTCACATATTCTGAGTCGACGCAAAATAACCGTGTTTTGGCTTTTAATGCGATTTTTTTTACGTTTTCCGAAAAAAAAATATAATTTTAGTATCCGACCGTTTTTCTTGAAATGAAGTATGATTCTGATCCAGAATGACAAGCTGAGACAGAAAATGAAGTCAGATTGGGTGTCTGGTGCAAAACAAAAAAGTTTCACTATCATCAATATGCGTTGCGGTAATTTTTGTAAAGACAATCAATCGGCACTTGTTATTCAACAAATGATCGGTTTTTCGTAAAAATACCTGAACTAGGCACTAGTATAAGACACTTCGAAGGCTACGTAATGCAATAAAAATGAAAATCGTCACATTCATCATTTAGTGTTTTAAAAATTTCAAAGTTTATTCCCAAGATTTGACTGAGAAATCAATTAGACGAAGACCTCACGTAATGCCAGAAAGTCGAGTAGAAAACTAGTTCCGGTCAGTGACAGTCATAACCTTTATTTAAATTCACCATCTACCCCGAGAAAAAATTTTATTCGAAATTCCGCCATCTAACAGTCGAGTAATACTTTCCGGTGAATCTGCTAGTGATTAGCGCAGGTAAGAAGTCGGTTTTTATAATGGTGGTTAGGAACTGAATACTTTAAAAGTTTAAAGGACAAATTATTGTACTTTACTGCTTTGCGTCAAATTCTTGGATGTTTCAGGTCAGTTTAAGTTATTTGTTTTTTTTTTGTTTTACAGCGACATCTATTGAGAAGACAATCGTCCCCTGAAATACACCTTGTACCAACAGATGACCTCATCATCACGACAGGTTAACTTGTATTATGAGCCTGTGGTATTCTTCAGAGCTGTGAGGGACCAAAAGATTGACGGATTAGGTACCTTACTCTATTGAACTCTTTTTTATGGAACTTGGTATTAACCAAGTGACATATAGCAATCGCCAATTCTGTCGGTCTGTCTGTCTGTCGGTCCCGGTTTTGCTACTTTAGGCACTTCCAGGTAAGCTAGGACGATGAAATTTGGCAAGCGTATCAGGGACCAGACCAGATTAAATTAGAAATAGTCGTTTTCCCGATTTGACCATCTGGGGGGGAGTGGGGGCCGGTTAATTCGCAAAAAATAGAAAAAATGAGGTATTTGTAACTTACGAAGGAGTGATCGGATCTCAATGAAATTTGGAAGGATATCGTGTCTCAGAGCTCTTATTGAGACACGATATCCTAACTGAGAGACTACAAAGATACGCAGACGATTATCGAGTTTCTGGAAAGGGGTTCACCATTTGAGGGAGATGTTCAGTTAAGAAGCATAGCAAATGGTCTAACTGCCTATGCGTCTGCCAACGTTGATTCTGTCAAAGATGTTGGCCTAAAAGTCATTGACGCCATGTCTGGACAGCTGGTCTCTGACTTTGTGTTCCGACGAAAACAACAGGCAATCTAGATGCGGACCAAGCAAAGTCCAAGCGGAGACTGCAAACGACTAGACCCGACTCTTCTTTTTCAGAGGTTTATCATGATCGCGAAAAGGATTAATCTTACGGAAACTGAGTACTTTCAACACGAACTGTGTTCCTACCCAGCGTCACTTTTTGACAGCTCCTGCATGCTCCGGACTGCGAACAAACCAGAACTTGCGATGGCCATAGCCCAGGCGTGCAACCTTGAGAAGCATTCATTTCTCCTCCCCGAAGGCACTCGATATATCCTAGACGGAGGAGCTCTGCTGCACAGGATACCATGGACAAAAAATGAAAGATACCTGGAGATTCTAGACCATTATGCAACTTACTTGACAGGAAAGTACCCTTCTACCACTATCGTTTTCGACGGCTACGATGGTGGGGCTTCCATAAAAGATATGGCTCACTCGCAGAGGAGTCGTACAGTTGGCCGTGAGATCTTCTTCACAGCAGATATGCAGCTCAAGGTGAAGAAAGAAGAGTTCTTATCTTGCAAGAAAAACAAAGCAAGGTTTATCTGTGCTTTGGCTGATCATCTCCGTGCAAAGGGTGTCTCTGTCTCCCAGGCATCAGGTGACGCAGATGTCCCGATTGTGGAAGCTGCTGTTGCCTCTTCACGGTATCACGACACTGCCGTAGTTGGGGACGATACCGATCTATTGGTTCTCTTATGCTACCGCTGTGACTTGTCAAGCAAGAAACTATTCTTCGCACCTGAGCCAATATCGAATAAAGCTCCCCGAATATGGGACATACACACTCTGAAAAAGAAGCTGGGACAAGATACTTGTCATCTGATCCTTTTTGCTCACGCCCTGTTAGGCTGTGACTCTACTTCGCGAATCCACGGTGTGGGAAAAGGTCTTGCACTGAAGAGGCTGATAGAAGAGAAGACAATGATTTCCGAAAATCAGATGCAGGGTTCATGCAGAAGTCCGCTTCGAAGGAGGAAATCAAGAACGCTGCTGATCATATACGGTTCGTCGAAAGGAGGGAACTTGAACGAACTCCGCAGAGAAGTTTTTGAAAAGAAAGTGACAACGGCCAAACTCTTTTGTTCACCCAGAACATCTGCCACCAACTTCTGATGCAGCCAAATTTCATAGCTATAGAGTTTTTTATCAAGTTCAGGTATAGACCGGGGAGCCTGATCCGGAACTGAAAGCCGAGGAATGGGGATGGAAGAATAAAGATGACTTCTTGTACCCATTAACAACTGACCTCCCACCAGCCCCGCGTATGCTCCTAAAGATTGTGAAGTGCTTCTGTCGTGTACAGTGTAGTTCAGCGAGGTGTAGCTGCTTTAAAAACGGCTTAGTTTGTACTCCAGCATGCAGAACCTGCAAGGGAACAATGTGTTCCAACTCCCCGAAAATCGACAGCAACAATGATGAAGAGAACCTAGAACCCTAGTCGTTAATCCATTCCAAATGAAGAAGTTGTGAAACTAGTCGGAATCTGATTCTCTATTTTGTATTTTTTATAAGATTGATTCTATTTAATAGACTGTGAAGATTAGACACTATGGGTTGACCCTAAATAGTACACGAAGAGTGTTTTAAGTGTGATTTACGATACTGACCACTGAAAACCAGTTCGGTTTGTAATTCACTTTCCCTAATTATTTTCTAAAAAAATGTAGATCATTTATTAATTTTTTTTCTGGTTCAGTGAACAACCTATTTGATTCTATTTTCGGTCTCAGCTCGTGATTCTACGTCAGAACCACACTTTCATTCAAGAAAATCGGGCTACAACGAAAATTGTATTTTTTAGGCGAAAAAAGTCGAAAAAATACAGTTACTTTTTTTATGGTGCTTCTTACGCTAAATCCGACTTCGTTTTCGGTCTCGCCATGTTATTTTGGGTTATAATCATACTTCAGTTCAAGAAAAACCGATGTCCACGAAAATTGCGATTTTTATTCGAATAACGGAAAAAAATAGCATTAAAAGCCAAAAAACGGTTATTTTGTGTCGACTCAGAATATGCGAAAATGGATATGTTGTTCAGTTTTTTTTTCTCTACAAGATGGTGTAAAAATCATTTCTGTTGCAATTTGTTTCGGGTCGACCTCTTTTTGGAGCTCATTTTCCTGTACTAGTAAGTGCTCTATCCATAAGATCCATTGCTGCGCAGATCTAGTATTTTGCCCCCTGGAAATTCTTCGTACTTCCACATTATTATGGGTTAAAGAACACCACAAAAGAACTGTTTAAGGAATGAATGTTGCAACACTTTGTGAAAACAGGAAAAAGCAACAGATAAATGAAAGTTGGGAAGTCAAAGACCGCAAAAACGACAATTACAACCAAACTGGAATTTATCGCAGCAGTTTTTCGTTGATCTTGATTTTAAGGTATGAAACTACTATGAAGACAAAATTCTATCAGTTGTGTACGTAACCATCATTGAGTAATCATGAAAGCAACCATAGCTTTATTGCTCATTATTGCAGGTAATATTATACCCAATATTTTACAAATACTGTTTCAGTACTTTGGCTTAGGCTATTCTGTAAATACGCTACAAGACCCTTAACCTTTTTCTGTCTTAAGACATATACAAGGGGTAGGGGAGCCCAGAAAAAAAATTGAATAAAAAATTAATATTACTGCGTTTAATCTTTTCAGTCAGGGTTAAACAGGCCCCAAAAATGAACCCTAATTTTAAAATAAAATCATATTTGTTGCTCAAATCAACATAGTATTTGAAGAAGTTGCCGGAGTAAGCTTTGAAAGGAGCGACCCGACTCAATAGTAACTGAAACCCTAAAAAATAGAATTTTTAAATCAATAGTTACATCAAAAGAATCGCATTTTTATGCTGATTGTAAATATATAAGTTTCATACCCATCAAAAGTTCCGAGCCTAACAAAATTTGTCTTATTTTAGAAAATAGGGGGAAAACCCCCCTAAAAGTCTAAGAATATTAACGAAAATTACACCATTATATTCAGCCTATCAGAGAACCCTACTGTAGAAGTTTCAAGCTCCCAGCTACAAAAATGTGAAATTTTGTATTTTTTCCCAGAAGACAGATCAAGGATGCGTGTTTATTTGTTTTTTGTTTTTTTTTCTTTTCTCCAGGGGTGATCCTATTGACCCTGTAGTCCTAGAATGTCGTGAAAGGGCTCATTATAACGGAAATCAAAAGTTCTAGTGCCCTTTTGAAGAATCAAAAAAATTGGAGGGCACTTAGGCCCCCTCTCCGCTCATTCTTTTCCCAAAGTCACTGGATCAGAATTTTCAGATAGCCATTTTGTTGAGAATAGCCATAACCTATAATTACTTCTTTGAGGACGACTTAATCCCCCAGAGTCCCCGGGGGAGGGGCCGCAAGTAACAAACTTTGACCATTGTTTACATATAGTAATAGTTATTGGGACGTGTACTGACGTTTTCAGGGGAACTTTTTCACGTTAAAGGGGGGTCGAGGGGAGGGGGTTACGTGTGAGGATGTTTCCATGGAGGAACTTATCATGAGGGATGAAAATTTCTATGAAGTGGATGCAGGATTTTCTAGCATTATTAAAAATCAAAAAACAATGAGAAAATAACAAAAAAAAGTTTTTTTTTCAGGTGGAAGTAAGGAGCAGCATTAGAAACTAAAACGAACAGAAATTATAAAGGGTTCGTCTCCTACACAATACTTCACTCTTTACTCTAAAGAATGTCTAGTGATTTCAACTATTTATTCAACTATTTATTTATTATTTTATTAAAAAAATAAGAAGTTCTAGCTGCCTTTTTAAGTAACAAAAAATTGGAGCGCAACTAGGCCTCTTCCCCATCCCTTTTGGTAAATTAAGGCAAATTTATATGTGCGGTGAGCCAAAATCATAAAATGCATCAAAACAAACATGCAACATGCAACGCCTCACTCTTTACGCTATAGTTTTTTATTGTTTTAAAAATTAGGGCTGTGAGAAAGCGTCAAACTTTAGCGTAAAGAGCGAGGCGTTAAGGAGGGGACAGCCCCCTTTCATATACGGATAACTTCTGTTCGTTTTGTTTTAATGTCGCTCCTTACTAACACTTAAAAAACTTGTTTTTTTTTAATTTAATTGATCACTTAAAAAGGGCAGAACTTATAATTTTCTATCAAATGAACCTTGTGATCTGCTAGGACTAGTGGTACGATGCAGTCACTTCTGGTAAAACCAACCAAACAGAAAAAAAAGAAAAGTGCATTCGTGATCGTGCTTTTGGCAAAAATTCAAAATTCCACGTTTTTGTACATAGGAACTTTAATCTTTACAGTGGGGTGCTCTGATATGCTGAATTTAACGGTGTGATTTTCAGTAAATCACTTGATATTTTAGGGTTGTTTCACCTTTTTTTTTTTTTTAGGACAACCACTGTTCAACTTATTATGCTCTGTTTTGATGTTAGGTTACATTTGATGTTACATAAACGAAGAAAATTGGACGTCACAAACTCTTCAAGCCAGATTTATTGCTTCCTTTTTTTTATATCTGTTAAGTCGATTTCCCTTCGCCATTTTACTGTCTACGGGTCTAGACGTTTAACCCCTCCCAAGGAAAAACACTCCCCTGGAAAATATCCCCTCGTGGAAAAAATAGTTTTCTAAGTTAGAATACATTATTTGGACCCTGTTATTTTTTAGTTTAGCTGAGAAGTGCTAAGGAAAGTGGAAAAGAGGAATATATGTGAAGAATTCCCCACCCCCTCCGCGCAAAAATATTATTCTCATAAAAAATCCTCCATACCCTCCTTCAGAAAACTCCCACGCGAAAAATATCCGTGTGTTTCCCAATAACAAGGACTATCTATAAGCAATGAACAAATTAAAAGCTTCGAAAGGTACTTAAACTTCTGCAGTAGAATTTTCTGATTGTTTTCTAGCCTTAGAGAGAGGGAGATACCTCAAAGGGTGCATTTTAATACGTAAGCATCTCAAGTGCAATAATGCCAATTGAGACTTCGGAAAAATGCAGAATTAGCTTTAGGGGAGAGACGACAGGAAGATGGAGGTAGAGAACAGTTATAATCCCCAGGCAGTTCTGGTCTTTTTTAAAAGTCGAAAGTGATTGGATACCACCCAACCGCAAGGGGTATTTTTCAGAGAGAGATTTTTCAAGGGGACGTGTTTGAATAACTTGCCTTTCCACGACGAAAATATAACAGTTCAAAATAGGGATGAAACCTCTTAATTGACAGTGAAACAAATATAAAATTTTGTAACTGGATATTTCGAACACATATACAGTGTCCATCATCAGCAGTAAATGATGTACAGTAATGGTGGAGTCATCAGCTGATGATTGAGTCATCAGCTGATGATGGACACTGTATATGCGTTTGAAATATCCAGTTAAAAATTTTTATATTTGTTTCACTGTCAATTAAAAGGTTTTGACCCTATTTTAAACCGCTTTATTTTGGTCTTGGGGACGTATTTTCTAGGGGGGTATTTTCCGCGAGGTGGTATTTCCCGGAGATATTTTTTACAGGAGGTATTTTTCCCGGGAGGGGGGGGGCTGGTTGTCCTCCGATTCTTACTTTTAAAAGGGCACTAAAACTTTTAATTTCCAATCAAACAATAAAACATGATGAATAAACGTGATTAACCAAAAAAAAAAGAAAAAAAAAAGGACTTGCCCTAAGTCCTTAGGGCAAGGTCTGTAGGTTATTGCAAGTTATCTATTTTTAAAATTTAAGGATTTTATAGGTGGAACGGTCGTGCAAACTTTGGAGATGGCTCAATTGATTGGAAATTGAAATTTCAGGCTCAATTTTGAAAAATCAAAGGTAATCAGATGACAATCAGCCTCTCCCTCTTAATTGCTATTTTCCCCCAAATGCATCCGATCAAAATTATATTTTTTTTTTCTTTTTTCAAAATAGCCTAAAGTCCAAATAGCCATGCTTCTGGTGCTAACAACCCCACCGGCAGCTCCTGGAGCAAGGGCTGTAAGTTAAGCTAGTTACTCAATTGTAGTAAATAAGGTTTTTATGGTAAATATTTTTGTGTGAACTGGGGGGGGGGGGCTCGTTCGATTGGAAATCAAAAGTTGAAGTGCACGTCTTAAAAGTTAAAAGTGACCGAAGTGCTTCCATCCCCACGCTCTTTTTCCCTAAAACATCCGATCGATAATTTTAAGATGACCATGAGATTAAAAGTTATATAACTGTGCCTCCAGGGCTCACAACCCCTAGCCCCTGGTGCAAAGGCTGTAAGTTATGCAATTTATTATTTTTAACGTACAAGGTGGTTTTTTTTTTATCAAGAAGAGAGGGCATGTTTGATCCAATAAACAAAAAAAGCAAAAAGCATTCAGGTCAAACCTCAGGAAAAATTCGAGAACAATGCCAAACGCAATCAAAAGAAATTTTTTCCTTTATTGTTTGTGAAAAGGAAATACGAGCAATATCTACAACGGCTGATGGTATCAGTCATCAAATCATTCGGAAAATGTTTGGGAGCATCTTCAACTAAATCAAGAGGTGCATTGTGCAGCTAATTTCACAAGACGATGTATCTACAATGTGTCGGGAACAGCTGAGGGTATAAACCTGATGAAATGAAGTTTAAACTCTCTGGGCATGTTAAAGAAATGTCGAAAAAAGGCTGGAGTATAAGAAGTCTCCCTCCAATATCCTCTTTAGCCGCAATCTCCTCAAAGACATCTTAGGAGACAGGTCCAATATTTTAAACACATATATTTATTACTTAACGTCCAGAAAGGTCTGATTCGTCAAAAAAAAGAAGAGGGATAAAATCAGCTTTAATATTTTGTGACATCGCATCTTCTTTTTCTTTTCTTTTGCAAAAACAAAGCTTTTTTATGAATGATCTTGACAGGCGTTCATATCATGGCATTAAGAAACAAACAATTCCAACAAGGTTGAACGTGTAAAAAATCTAGTTTGTGTTTTACCCAATTATATTGCCTCATATTTTTAGAGTACTGATGGTTAAGTTACATGAAGGCTCAGTTTCAAGGTGTTTCAGTTGCACGGAGGTTCAGTTGCACGATGGTTCAGTTGCACGGTCGTTCAATGGCACGGTAGTTTAGTTGCACGAGGTTCAGTTGCACGGGGCTTCAGCTACACGGAGGCTCAGTTAAATGGGGTTGAGTTGCACGGGAGTTTAGTTCCACAAAAGTTTAGTTAAATGGGTTTCAGTTGCCTGGTGGTTCAGTTACACGAGGAATCAGTTCCGCAGGGGCTCGGTTACAAAGGGGTTCAGTTGCGCGGTGGCTCAGTTACAAGGTGGTTCAGTTACACGCACACCCTTCCCTTTTGATGGGTAACATTAAATATCACTAATTTCATATATTTTAAATAAGCATCAAAATTCAATTATTTTGATGCATCTATTGTTATCAAGACTCTTTTTCTTAGAGTTTCGGTTACTATTTAGCTATATCCCTCATTACTTACAGTTGGTAACCACGAACTATTTGATTATTACTTGACATTGTTTCTGCTTATCTTTGGTTTAATTTAGCTCTTCTTCTGCTGATTTTTTTTATATTAGGCAAATAAAAAAAAACAACTATAAAATAAAAATAAATAACAACTTTAAAAGTTAAAACAAGCCAAAATGATTCCGTAATAGGGAGTGGGCTGCTGTGAACGCTTTTGTTTTATAGTGCTTTGTTGAAGGCATTTGTAAGTGCAACAAATATATTTAATGGGCCCTTGCTAGTGTTTGGTTGCCTCTTAAGATATTTAACCTAAAAATTTTACTTATCAATAAAACTTATTCGATTGTATAAGTTTTACGTTTTTTTATATAGTTTGAAAAATAGTCATTATTCCTTCTCAATTGCCCTTGTGCCTCAACAGTCTTTGTTAAGCGCCGATGACAAAAATTTAGACTTTAAACGCAAAGAGCAATGAGCCAAGGAGGTAGCAGTTCTCTTAAATGAGTTATGTTCGTTTAAAATTTTCATGTCGCTCTTCAGTTTCACTTGAAAAAGAAAAACATATATTCTAAATCTAATCTCTGTCTGTTTTTGGACTGAAAGGGTTACCTTAAGTGTGAAAAGGCTATGATCCTCTAAAACCTAACTCTTTAGATGAAAATTTAGCTCTTACAGAACAATGTCGCTATAAAAAGATCTTCAATCGTTTCAATATGTATAGGTGAGCCCCCACACTCTCTCTTCAGAACACATCCCGCATTCATCTTCATATATTCATCCGCATATACATAAAGCTTGTAAAAAGCTGAAAATTCATCCACTTCATCTGTTCACCTCTCATTGAATGTTTAAACAGGGGCGTAAAAGACTTATTTGTTTTCTACCCCGCCCCCTCCCCTAAGAGAATTCATTAGAAAACATCCCCATAAAGGATTTGGCTATATTCGATTCCCTAAAGCAGGTAACTTCTGGGGATAGACAATCTGCAACAACGGTTTTTTTATGGACTGGGTTTAGGCTTTGGGATTAATGGCATACTTCAAGCCCGTATTGCCTCTGTGACTGATAGGCTTCATGAATATCCTTTTGAAAGCAAAAAAAAAAACTTTGGCTCGAAAAATTTTTGGCCCCATTCGTACCAAAATTCTAGAATGTGGCGCTTTCCTCTGGTATAATTTTACTGCTTTAAGCCTTAATGCTATAATATAAACATAATATAAAATACATTTTTCACTTCTAGTTTGCTGTGTCGCTGCAGCTGCTGCTGAAAAGAAAATACGTGAGAGGAGGCAGGTTGTCGTTGGTAAGTTTTAACTTAATTTTAGCATATCTTGAATATACAATGAAAATACCCAGCACTTTCTGAGCTATAAATTCGTAAATACTACCAAATTTATATGTTTTTTCAGTTGAAAAAACTTTTTCATATTTATTTTTTCATTGATTTTTAAAAATAATGCTAGAAAATCCTGCGCCCCCTTCATGGAATTTCTTTTCTCCCATGGCAAGTTCCTCCAAGGGAAGATCCTCCAACATAGCTCCCTCCCCTCAACCCCCCCAACCAAAAAATTATCCTGAAAAGGTCTGTACACTTCCAAATAATCATTACTGTATGTAAACGGTGGTCAAAGTTTGTAACTTGCAGCCCCTCCCCTGGGGAATGTGGGAGAGTAAGTCAGCCCCAAAGACATAGCTATTATGTTTTTCGACTATGATGAACAAAATGGCTATCTCAAAATTTTGATCCGTCGACTTTGGGAAAACAATAAGCGTGGGAGGGGGCCTAAGTGCCCTCCAATTTATTTGGTCACTTAAAAAGGGCACTAGAACTTTTCATTTCCGTTAGAATGAGCCCTCTCGCGACACTGTAGGACCACGTGGTCGATACGATCAACCCTGGAAAAAACAAAAACAAACAAACAAATAAACACGCACCCGTGATCGGTCTTCTGGCAAAAAATACGAAGTTCCACATTTTTGTGGATAAGAGCTTGAAACCTCTACAGTAGGGTTCTCTGATACGCTGAATGCGATGGTGTGATTTTCGTTAAAATCGTATGACTTTTAGGGGGTGTTTCCCCCTATTTTCCAAAACAAGGCAAATTTTCTCAGGCTCGTAACTTTTGATGAGTAAGACTAAATTTGATGAAACTTATACATTTAAAATCAGCATAAAAATCCAATTCTTTTTATATATTTATCGGTATTAAAATTCTGATATTTAGAGTTTCGTTTACTATTGAGCCGGGTCGCTCCTTACTAAAGTTTCAAGTTTCAGGGAATCTTGAGAGAGGATGTTGAAATAAATTAAAAGACTTTTATGCATCCAGGCTGTCAAAAGGGTCCATATGCAACAACACTGAAACAGCTAAGGGCTTAATTAAAAACTTTCAGGGAGTCTCGAGGGGAGTGTTGCAGTGAATCAAAAGACACTATATGCCTTCAGATTGTTAACAAGAAGTATCAATAATTTTTCAGGAACAGATAAGGGTATCAAGTTAAAACTTTCAAAAACTTTAGAGAGATATTAAACTTAATAAGAAGATGCTTTTTGCTTTCCAGTTGTCAAAAGGGGGTATCTGTAATTTATCGGGAATAGCTAAGGGTATTAAGCTGAAACTGTCAGTAAATGTTGATTGAAACGTTGAACTAAACCAAAAGACACCATGTGCACACAGGTTGTCAAAAGGGTGTGTTCGCAAAATCTTAAAAAAAGCTTGTGGTTATAAGTAAAAATTTTCAGGAAACACTGAGGGGGACATTGAACTAAACCTGAATGTATTATGTACATCCAGGTTGTTAAAACTGTGTGTGCAATATTTTAGTTGCGGCTAAGAGTATTAAGATGAAACTAGCCTACTCAGGAATGGACAAGGGTGTCAAGTTGAAACTTTCAGGGAATATCAAGGGGAAATTTTGACTAAATCAAAACACTGTGTATATTCGGATTGTCAAAAGGCATATCCGCAATACCTCAACGTCGGCTACTGGTATTTAATTGAAACTTATAGGATACTAAGGCAAACATTTGAAGGTTCAATCGTTCAAGGTGCAAGAATAGGTTTGAAAAGTAATCTTAGGAGACTGAACCGCTCGCACCAGGAATAAACGAAGGTGAAAAGGTGATTTCGGATAGCTAGAAGATCGATCAAGTGGAAAATTTCACTCAGCTGAGTGGTTTTATTAGTAAAGATGGCGGATGCAGTGAAGAATTCAACAATAAAATAGGCAAGGGCCACTTTGTTTTTCTCACATTTGAAAACAATTCGGATCAAGAGCCTGGCAAGAAGACCATAATATTGGACGCCACAGCTTATGACAGTGGTCATTCATGGTTTGAAGCGTGGGAACTTTTGAAGGCAAAAAGGAGATTCGTTAGATGTTTTCAAGAAGTGTCGATGGATAGTTTTGGGTACTCGTTGGACTAACTATGTGTCAAATAAAAAGTTTCTATCTTTTGAGAAAAATTTACTTCTATCTTATTTTCTAGGGCTATAATAAAAAAGATTAAGTAGCCAAGACATGTTTTGTTAACAAAGGGTGACAAGTGGCAAAGAACATTCGTTTTGGATATCTTTCTAGGGCCAAGCGAAAAGTGAATTTTCCCTGAATAATACAGGAAGAGGTCAAAAGGACCGATTTAAAGAAGATTGGAACTTTTGGGAGCGGGGTAAAGAGAAAGTTTGGAATAGATCGGGTTTTAGGAAGAGCTTGCACAGCTGTCTCGGCTTCGGGCCGCTTAGTGCTGCATTTAACTATTAGTAGCAGTAATAATAAAAATCAACCTAACGATGTCCATCCATTACATTTTTCTAGGTTATTGCGTCAAAGTACAAGATTGACTCCTAACTTTTTTGAGTAACAGGAGTATTTCTTAGAAAATAGAAAGAATAAAAAAATCTAAAAACTAAAAATGTAGGAACGCTGGAAATTATTTGGAATAATTGGACTAAATCGATTCCATATTACGCTTAAAAACATTTCTAAACTGAAATATAGAAGCACGAGCGTTAACACATCTGGACATTTTTACACAAGCATAATCGAAACCCGCAATGAATTTTCTTATATATGCTTGTTCGAATTAAATAAAAAACAAGTTTTTAAAACTGAAAGTAAGGAGCGACATTAAAACTTAAAACGAACAGAAATTATTCCGTATATGAAAGTGGTTGTCCCCTCCTTAACGCCTCGCACTTTACGCTAAAGATTGACTCTTTGTGACAACTCTACTTTTTAAAACAATAAAAAGAAAACTTTAGCGTAAAGAGCAGAGACGTCGAGGAGGAGACAACCCCTTTCATATACAGAATAATTTCTGTTCCTTTTAAGTTTTCATGTCGCTCCTTACTTTCAGTTTAAAAAACTCTTTTTTTAATTGAATTTCTGAACGTTTTTTAATTAATGCATGTTTTGTATATGAATAATTAAAACGAAATTTGCATATTTTTTTTACTAAATGGCTTTTTCGTAGTTTTGATCGGACGATTTTGATAAAAAAAGAGGTGGGTGAGGAGGCCTAGTTGCCCTTCAAGTTTTGGTTACTTAAAATGGCAACTAGAACTTTTTATTTTTTACAAATGTTTTTATTAATAATAAATATACGTAACTTATGAACTGACTTACGTAGCGAGCTTTTGTATTTGTATATTTGTATTACGTATATAAGGGGGTTCGACCCCTCGTCAATAGCTTGCTCCTTACATTAAAACTTAAATTTTGTCCCATTCTTTAAGAATGACCTCTGAATCACAAAGGCCGTAGAATAAATAGTTGAAATTACTAAAACTACTTTAGCGTAAAGAGTGAGGTATTAAGGAGGAGACGAATTCCCTTATGTACGTAATAATTTCTGTTCGTTTTAAGTTTTAATGCAACTCCATACTTCCCTGTTGAAAAAACTTCTTTATTTATTTTCTCATTTTGTTTTGCTTAAATAATACTAGAAAATCCTGCGCCCCCTTCATGCAAATTCTCTTCCCCCATGATAAATTCTTCCATGGAAAGATCCTCCCACGTAACCTCCTCCTCTCAAACCCCATCTATCTTCCAAAAAAATCCCCCTGAAAACGTCTGTACACTTCCCAATAACCATTACTATGCCTAAACACTGGTCAAATTTTGTAAATTGCAGCCCCTCCCCCTTCGACAGTGAGGGAGTAAGTCGTCCCCAATGACATTGTTATTAGGTTTTTTGACTATGATGAACAAAATGGCTATCTCCAAATCTTGATCCGTTGACTTTGGGAAAAAAAGAGCGTGGGAGTGGGCCTAGGTGCTCTCCATTTTTTGGTCCCTTAAAAAGGGCACTAGAACTTTTCTATTTTTCCTCTCGCAACATTCTATCACCACTGGGTCGATACGATCACCCCTGGAAAAAAAGGAAAAAAAGAAGAAAACAAATAAACACGCACCCGTGATCGGTCTTCTGGTAAGAAATACAAAATTCCACATTTTTGTAGATAGGAGATCGAAACTTCTACAGTAGGGTTCTCTGATACGCTGAAAGCGATGGTGTGAATTCCATCTTTTAAATTTTTGTTTACTATTGAGCCAGGTCGCTCCTTACGTTACCACGAACTGTTTGATTTGATCAAAGTTTGCGGAGGTGATGAAAGACTTGAGTGAAGCCAACCTTTTAATTAGAGTGAAGCCAAGACAGAAACTTCCTTATAGTATATCATCCATCCTAGGGCAGAACTAAGACTGAAATAAGGTAGTCATGTTACATTTTCTATCTACTGTCGAATATTTCGTGCTAAATATTTCCTTGGGGTTCAAGAATAATGTATCTTTCAGAAAGTTAAAATTTATTACATTTAAATTTTACAAGATCTATGTTTAACTGTCCTCTCAGAGGAAAAGGGGATAGGACCTATTTCCTGTCCGTTTATTGTTGAACTGGCGGTAACCGCATTTAATATGCATATATATACCCTGTAACCAATAGCCGTACATTTTACAGTTCCTCAAAGAGTCGTCCGACCTGGCTATGGAGGTTATGTGCGACGTCCCTATGGAGGAGGCCTTTACAGACCTGGTTATGGAGGAGCCTACAACAGACCAGTAATCATAGCAGGATAATTTCAACCTTTATTTATATTTGATATATTTATGGCCTATAATAAAAAATTTACGCTTTAATTCTATATATTTATTTATATACTTTTTTAAATGTTGTTCTTCATGTCGATATTATATCTCTGAAATTAGAGGTTTTCTATCAGAGAATTTAATCTATGATAGTGACTTAGGCTTCGTGGCTTTAGGTTTTGGGCTGCTTTTGGCTTAAGGTTCTTGATTGGAAAAACCAAAGTTAAAATGGCCACATGATTTGGAGGTAGGATCGTGAGGCTACTTGCTGTAAGTATAAGATTGGTTTTCTTTTAGTTTCTCCAGCCCGTAAAGAAAGCAAATTGAAGCTCTGTCTCTGGAAAACATGTACAGCTAATACAAGAGTTATTGGGTAAATAAAACCCAAGTAATAAATCTTAACTAATATCAATTCACGCCGATGAACTTCACACATACAGTTTTGTTTTGAATTAGTCGTGATAATTTCCAGTTTTTCGTCTTATCATCGTCAGCTTCGTCAGCTTCAGCTTGGGCTCTCATCCGTTATTCACAACTGGTAGCTTTTAGGTTAACTTTGGATTGAGAAGGTAAGTTGACAATTTAGTCAGCTTTCAAACAGTAGTAAGGACAGGAACTTTCAAACAGGAACTTCTCACGGGGGAAGAGAATTTCAATGAAGGGGCGCAGGATCTTCTAGCATTATTTAAAAAAACAATGAAAAATAAATATGAAAAGTTTTTTCTACTGAAAGTAAGAAGCAGCATTAAAACTTAAAACGAACAAAAATCATTGCGCATATGAGGAATTTACTTTCTCGTTATACCTCACTCTTTAAGCTAAAGTATTTTTAGAAATTTCAACTATTTATTCTATGGCCTTTGTGATTCAGAGGTCATTCTTAAGGAATTGGGACAAAATTTAAGCTTTAGTGTAAAGAGCAAGGTATCGACGAGGGTTAAACCCCCTCATATACGAAAAAACATACGAATATAGAATTTCGTTAGGTAAGTTAATCGTAAGTTAAGTATATTTTTTTACCAAAGAAAACGTTCGTAAAAAATTAAAAGTTCTAGTTGCCTTTTTAAGTAATAAAAAATTTGAGGGCAACTAGGCCTCCTCCCTCACTCCTTTTTTCTCAAACTCTTCCAATTAATTGCAATTATTTAATATGAAAATTTCGTTTTAATTATCTACGTGCAGAGAGCCAAGATCAAAACATGCATTTTTTCAACAACGTCCAGAAATTAAATAAAAAAAACAAGTTTTTAAAATGAAAGTAAGGAGTAACATTAAAACTTAAAACGAACAGAAATTACTCCGAATATAATAGAGGCTTTTCCTCCTCAACGCCCCGATCTTTACGCTAAAGTTTCTTACTGTTTTGAAAAGTAGAGTTAAGAGAAAGAGTCAAACTTTAGAGTAAAGAGCGAGGCGTTGAGAGGAAAAGCCAAAAAACGGACAAATATTTTTCTGAAAAGCTTGGGTCAAAAATACTTTGAACAGAAAAATCGGAAAACAGCTTTTTTTGCCTGACATTGGGCCCAAAAAATATTTTCCGATCGACCAAGACTCTTGGGGATATTTTATAGTATAGTATATGATAATGATATTTTTGTTCAGCCTAGAATAAAAGAGCTACTGGGCTTTGTATGTTTTTGATCATTCCTGACAAAAAACTGAAAGATTAGTAACACTCAAAACTGATCCACTATTTTTTAGTGATTACATCCCTTTTAAATGATGTAAGGGCCAGAGCATTATTTGTACTTTACTGAAAAACTAAATATATTTTAATCAGTTCTTCTTTTATGATTTTAATATTGAAACGCCAAAACTGATACGACCTGCAGGAAATAATATCTTTATATTTAGACTGTCAACATAGTTTCATTTACCATTAAAAGGTTTCTTTCTTTCAAACAAATCCCATTCAAAGTCAAAAGAAACAATTGTTAGTTCATTTGTTGTTTCGCCAATTCTCAAAAAGAAGAATTTTAACGAAAAAAAAGGAAAAGTGTCTTTATCAAATTACAGATTTGAATGGAAAGCCACAAGAGTCGGTTTAATTATTCTAATATATATTTTTTTCCCTTCATTTAATCTTTTTAATCTTTATTAGTTTGAGATTTTCTTCTCTTTGGCTGCTGATGTTTTGAGAAACAGAAACGTTTCTCAAAAACTTTCGTAGTTTGGGGAAATAAAAGTCAAATATGCATACCTTTTCTCAATAGCATATGCTGTGTGTAAACAATGAACAAATTGCATACCTTACTGCCCTTGCCCTTAGGCCTCGGGGGAGGGGGGATTACATCCTTAAACGCATAATTACTGAACCTTTCAAGAATGCTGAAATAAAATAAATGATGTCTCAAACTGCGGTTGGATGTTTGTTTTTGGAAAATGCTGGGCGTGGGGGGTTGTGTCAAATCACTTTGACCTCTTAAAAAGGGCACCATAACTTGCAATGTAAGATCAAATGAGATCAATCTGAGTTTAATACAACCATCCATCCCATAAAAACCTTATATTCCCCCAGGATATAATTACAAACTCTTGCCCCAGGTACCTGGGGGGCTGTGTCATCCCTGGAGGCATTGTTATCTGTCCTTTGGACTATTTTAAACAAAATTTTCATCGCACAATATTAAACAGATGTGTTTGGTGGGAACAGGGGTAGGTGCTGGGGTGGGGGACTAGTTGATCTCCATCACTTTTGACTCTTAAAAAGGAACTAGAACTTTCATTTTCAAAAAAGTGAGCCACCTCTAAGGTTTATACAACCATCCCTTCCATAAGAGCCTTAAATCCCCCAGGGTTAAAACTTACGGCCTTCAAGCTCTGGTGGTTTGCATCAGCCAGAAAAGCCTTGTAATATGAACTTTGAACTATTTTGAGTAAAAGGACTGTATCAAGATTCCTATTGGATGCGTTTTGGGTAAACACGACATGTGTGAGGGGGGGGGAGTAGCTGCACTTTGATTACTTTGAGCCTTAAAAAGAGCATTAAAACTTCTGATTACCAATCCAATGAGTCCCCTCCAAAGCATAAGTGACAGTCGTTTCTATAAGAACCTTATATGCCTTTAGGGCTTAACTTACAACCCTTCCCCTGAGAGCTGTAGGTAGCTCAAACACATAATTTTTGGACGATAAGAGTAATAAAACATTAAAATCAAACTTGGTATGCTAGAAGTAATCACGGTGAATAATCAGAAACGTTGGTTATTCGATATGTCGAGGGATATCTTACTCGAACACAAACTCAAATCGATACCAGATTCGTCTCATTTAATACAGACTTAATCAATGCAATTTTACGCTTACTTATACGGATGTTGTATTTTATGTGTCATAAGCTTAATTTAAGAGGATACGATGTTCTCAGGTCAACAATAAAACTAAAACATGAAACATCTGCTAGAGGATCAGCGAGGGAGTTTCAGAGATTAGACTTTGTGCGCTTCAATTAAGGTGCATCCTACTTTCTTCGAAACAAATGTAATGTCTGCATTTTCCAACCGATTCACTTTCTTTTTACAGAATCATTAAGATTTAGCATTTTAAGGTGGAACAGGCCCAGTATTTGCGCTTCGTTGATTTTAAAGTAAGTGTAAGATCTTTTGGCGAATAAAATAACTAAAACAAGTTGTAAGCGACTGCTATTCTTCTGTAAGCGTTTTATCAAACAGTTCGTGGTAACGAACTGTAGCAAGGAGCCCGGCTCAATAGTAAACGAAACTCTAAAAAACGGAATTTTCTTACTAAAAGATACATCAAAAGTATCGGATTTTATGCTGATTTTAAATATATAAGTTTCATCAAATTTAGTATTTATCATCAAAAGTTACGAGCCTGAGAAAATTTGCCTTATTTTGGAAAATAGGGGAAAACACCCCCTAAAAGTCATAGAACCTTAACGAAAATCAAACCATCGCATTCAGTGTATCAGAGTACCCTACTTTAAAAGTTTCAAGCTCCTATCTACAAAAATGTGGAACTTCATATTTTTTGCCAGAAGACCGATCACGGGTGCGTGTTTATTTGTTTTTTGTTTTATGTTTTTTTCCAGAGGTCATCGTATCGACACCAAGTGGTACTAGAATGTCACAAGTGGGCTCAGTCTAACGGAAATTAAAAGCTCTAGTGCCCTTTTTAAGTGACCAAAAAAATTGGAGGGCGCCTAGGCCCCCTCTCACGCTCATTTTGTTCCCAAAGTCAACGGACCAAATTTTGAGATAGCCATTTTGTTCAGCATAGTCGAAAAACGTAATAACTATGTCTTTGGAATGACTTACTCCCCCACAGTCCCCAGGGGAGGGGCTGCAAGTTACAAACTTTGACCAGTGTTTACATACAGTAATGGTTATTGGGAAGTGTACAGCCGTTTTTCAGGGAGATTATTTTGGTTTGGAGGGGGAGGGGAGTGGGCTTTGTGGGAGGATCTTTCATTGGAGGAATATGTCATGGGGGAAGAAAAATTCAATGAAGGAGGCACAGGATTTTCTAGCATTATTATAAAAAAAACAATGAAAAAAGAAATATGAGAGTTTTTTCAGCTGAAAATAAGGAGCAGCATTAAAACTTAAAACTAACAGAGATTATTACGCTAATGAGGGGTTCATCTCCTCCTAAATACCTCGCTCTTTACGCTAAAGTATTTTTAGTAATTTCAACTATTTATTTTACGGCCTTTCTGATTCAGGGGTCATTCTTAAAGAGTTGGGACAAAATTTAAGCTTTAGTGTAAAGAGTGAGGTATTAACGAGGGGACAAACCCCCTCATATACATAATAAAAATATAAGAATATAAAAATTCGTTACGTAAGTTGATTCTTAAGTTACGTATATTTTTACTAATAAAAGCGTTCGTTAAAAATTTAAAGCTCTAGTTGCCTTTTCAAGTAACCAAAAAATTGGAGGGCAACTAGGCCTCCTCCTCCACCCCTTTTTCCTCAAAATCGTCTGATCAAAACTAAGACCAAGACATTTAGCCAAAAAAAGAATTAATATGCAAATTTCTTTTTAACAATTTATGTGCGGAGAGCCCAAAATCAAACATGTATTAATTTAAAATCGTTCAAAAATTAAATAAAAAAAACAGTTTTTTTAACTGAAAGTAAGGAGCGACATTAAAACTTGAAATGAACAGAAAGTACTCCGTGTATGAAAGAGGCTGTTCCCTTCTCAACGCCCCGCTCTTTACGCTAAAGTTTGAATCTTTCTCTTAACTCTACTTTTTAAAACAGTAAAAAATCTTAGCGTAAAGAGCGGGCCTTTGGGAAGGGAACAGCCCCTTTCATACACGGAGTAATTTCTGTTCGTTTTAAGTTTGAATGTCGCTCCTTACTTTCAGTTAAAAAAACTAGTTTTTTTTTAATTTAATTAGATTTTAAGAAGCGAAAACAGACTTGAAGAATCAGCATTTTCTGTCTATTTGAAAAACGATCTGAAATTCAAAAAAAAAAAAAACAAGTTGTTTTAACTGACAGTAAGGAAAAACACTAAAATGCAAAACCAACAGAAATTATTCCGTAAATGAAGGGTTGTCCCCTCCTCAGTACCTTGCTCTTTACGCTAAAGTTTGACTTTTTGTCCCATTTTTAAGGACGATTAATTAGAATAGAAAGCTTTTTTAAAAGTGCAAACAGTTTAGCGTAAAGACCAAGGTATTGAGGAGGGGGTAGCCATTCATATACGGAATAATTTATGTTCGTTTTGAGTTTTAATGTTGCTCCTTACGTTTGGTTTAAAAGCTTGTTTTTTCATATTTAATATTCTTAAAAAAAGTATAATAGCCCTCCTATTTACCCTAGTATCTTGTATTGGTCCTGACAGTCTTCGGTTTACAATAACATAATCAATAAGGATAGCTGTCTTACAATCATGTAAATACCATGTTAACTTTGGCCCATTGTATCACCAAATAATGTATTGGTTATATCAAGAACGTTATAACTACGAAATTTCAGCAGCCTATAGCCAATACTGGTTTCTTTTCCTGTACAAAATTTACCTAGGCTAGGATACCATCTATCCCTATTTCTGCCGACCGGGGCGTTCAAATGTTCTAATAAAAACACCAAATTTCTACCTGGGAGCCTGTCTATTAGTTCCATCAATCTCATGTGAAATTCGTCTGAGTCAATACTATCTCCGCGAGTCTGTTCTAGAGGGGCATATACTACTATGACAGATAACCTGCACTTTTTGGTCATAAAATAAGCGATTACAATTCAATTATTAATACTTTCCCAACCCGAAGACGATTTAGCAGCTTCCTTATTCATCATAAGCCCTACTCCCAATTTATGTGCCCCATTCTTCCTGCTTGATTTAACAAATTCTATATCGCCTACTTCCATGAATCTTACCCCCCGGGATATGAGTTTCTGAAACTTCTAATAAAGGTGGGGGTTGACATGTAGCAAAAGTGTCAGTAATGGGATTTACAATTTTCCATTCATCTGTATAGCAGCTAAAAATACGTTATTTCATAGATCCTTTGTATTTAATCTGATCTGATAATTATTTTTCTTTCTTTTTTGTGATGATACTTGCCACTCTTCGGACTCATTCCCTTGTCAAACAGTTCGTGGTAAGGGGCAACCCGGCTCAATAGTAAACGAAACTCTTAAAAAACGGAATTTTGATGCCAAGAGATACAACAAAAGAATCGAATTTTTATGCTGACTCTAAATATATAAGTTTCATCAAATTTAATCTTTGTCATCAAAAGTTACGAGCCTGAGAAAATTTGCCTTATTTTGGAAAATAGGGGGAAACACCCCCTAAAAGTCAAAGAATCTTAACGAAAATCACACCATCGCATTCAGCGTATCAGAAAACCCTACTGCAGAAGTTTCAAGCTCCCAGCTACAAAAATGTGAAATTTTGTATTTTTTCCCAGAAGACAGATCAAGGATGCGTGTTTATTTTTTTTTTCTTTTTCCCAGCGGTGATCCTATTGACCCTGTAGTCCTAGAATGTCGTGAAAGGGCTCATTATAACGTAAATTCAAGCTCCTATCTACAAAAATGTGGAATTACGTATTTTTCGCCAGAAGACAGATCACGGGTGCGTGTTTATTTGTTGTTTTTTTTTGTGTTTTTTCCCCCAGGGGTCATCGTATCGACCAAGTGGTCCTAGAATCTCGCAAGAGGGCTAATTCTAACGGAAATAAAAAGTTCTAGTGCCCTATTTAAGTGACCGAAAAAATTGGAGGGTACCTAGGCCCCCTCCCACGCTCATTTTTTCCCAAAGTCAACGGATCAAAATTTTGAGATAGCCATTTTGTTCCGCATAGTCGAAAACCATAATAACTATGTCTTTGGAATGACTCACTCCCCCACAATCCCTGGGGGAAGGGCTGCAAGTTACAAACTTTGTCCAGTGTTTACATACAGTAATGGTTATTGGGAAGTGTACAGACGTTTTCAGGGGGATTTTTTTTTGGTTTGGGGGTGGGGTTGAGGAGAGGGGGCTATGTGGGAGGATCTTACCTTGGAGGAATATGCCATGGGGAAAGAGAAATTCAATGAAAAGGGTGCGGGATTTTCTTGCATTAATATAAAAAAAACAATGAAAAAATAAACATGAAAATTTTTTTTCAACTGAAAGTAAGGAGTAGCATTAAAACTTAAAACGAACAGAGATTATTACGCATATGAGGGGTTCTAAAAATACTTTAGCATAATGAGTGAGGTATTTAGGAGGATTTAAATACCTTGCTCTTTATGCTAAAGTATTTTTAGTAATTTCAACTATTTATTCAACGGCCTTTATGATTCAGGGGTCATTCTTAAAGAATTGGGACCAAACTTAAGATTTAGTGTAAAGAGCGAGGTATTAACGAGGGGAAAAACCCCCTCATATACATAATAAAAAATATAAGAATATAAAAGTTTGTTACGTAAGTTAATTCTTAAGATACGTATATTTTTTACAAATAAAAACGTTCGTTAAAAATTAAAAGTTCTAGTTGCCTTTTTAAGTAGCCGAAAAATTGGAGGGCAACTTGGCCTCCTTCCCCACCCCTTATTTCTCTAAATCGTCTGATCAAAACTAAGAGAAAGCCATTTAGCCAAAAAAGAATTAATATGAAAATTTCATTTTAATAATTTATGTGCGGAGAGCCAAAATCAAAAATGTATTAATTCAAAAACTTTCAGAAATTAAATAAAAAAACTAGTATTTTAAAATTGAAAGTAAGGACCGACATTAAAACTTAAAACGAACAGAAACTACTGCGTATATGAAATGGGTTGTCCCCTCCGCAGTCCCTCGCTCTTTACGCTAAAGCTTTTAATTGTTTTAAAAAGTAGAATTGTGGCAAAGAGTCAAACTTTAGCGTAAAGAGCGAGGGATTGCGGAGGGGACAACCCATTTCACATACGGAGTAATTTCTGTTCGTTTTAAGTTTTAATGTCGCTCCTTACTTTCAGTTAAAAAAACTAGTTTTTTTTATTTAATTTCTGAACGTTTTTGAATTAATGCATGTTTGATTTTGGCTCTCCGCACATGAATTATTGAAATGAAATTTGTATATTAATTTTTTTTTTTTGCTAAATGGCTTTCTCTTAGTTTTGATCAGACGATTTTGAGAAATAAGGGTTGGGGAAGGAGGCCTAGCAGCCCTCCAATTTTTCGGTAAACGTTGTAACGAACGTATTTATTAGTAAAAAATATGCGTAACTTAAGAATTAACTTACGTAACAAACTTTTATATTCTTATATTTTTATTATGCGTACGAGGGGTTTTTTACCCTCGTTAAGACCTCGCTCTTTAGACTAAATCATAAGTTTTGTCCCAATTCTTTAAGAATGACCCCTGAATCAAAAAGGCCGGAGAATAAATAGTTGAAATTACTAAAAATACTTAAGCATAAAGAGCGAGGTATTTATCTCCTCCTAAATACCTCGCTCTTTATGCTAAAGCGTTTTTAGAACCCCTCATATGCGTAATAATCTCTTTTCGTTTTAAATTTAAATGCTATTCCTTACTTTCAATTGAAAAAACGTTTTCATGTTAATTTTTTCATTGTTTTTTTTATAGTTATACTAGAAAGTCCTGCGCCCTTTTCATTGAATTTTCCTTCCCCCATGACATATTCCTCCAAGGAAAGATCCTCCCACATAGCCCCCTCTGATCAACCCCACCCCCCAAACCAAAAAAAAATCCCCGTGAAAACGTCTGTACACTTCTCAATAACCATTACTATATCATGAAAAGAGAAATCACCAATGCAACAGCACAAACACAAAAAAAAAAAAAAAAAAAAAAAGAAAAAAAAAAGAGAGACAGAAGGAGAAAAGGAAGCCTGTTTTCCTAAATTAGTGATTAATATAGACCAGCACTTGAATGAGGCCTTAACCCTTCTCATCCATACAATCACATAGGTCAAACAGCATAGCCATACACAATCAACCATAAAAATAATCCATGGACAGGCAGTCATGTCGTCAATAAGTATAAGTCGTCATTTACCAAACAATAGAAAAAATAATATTTCTCAGATACGCCGAATGCGATGGTGTGATTTTAGTTAAGATTCTATGACTTTTAGGGGATGTTTCCCCCTATTTTCCAAAATAAGGCAAATTTTCTCAGGATCGTAACTTTTTATGACAAAGACTAAATTAATTGAAACTTATATATTTAGAATCAGCGTAAAAATTCGATTCTTTTTATGTATCTTTTAGTTTACTCCGTTTTTTAGAGTTTCGTTTACTATTGAGCCGGGTCGCTCCTTACTACAGTTCGTTACCACGAACTGTTTGACTAGACTGGACTGACTGGCATATTGTATCCGTACTAGTGGGACTAGTACGGATAGAATATACCACCTGGGTTCATATTCAAGATCCTACGCAACTTGTCCATAACTCTGTTTTAAACCTCTTTAATTCACATTTCAATACCTTCTCTGGCACATGAAGTATAAACATCTTGCTATTTTAAATATAAATAACACACAAACCCTCCCTAATGTATGGTAATGAGTTTTGTCCTAATTCTTAAGCCTATGTTCAATTCATTATCAGTTTTACACTCAATAATTATTGAAATAGCTGTTTTTTCCGATAACTTTTTTTTCTGTTTAGGCCAGTGATTCTCGAAGTTTTTCGGTTTACATTGATCCCTTATAATAAGATCCGTTCCTAAAGAAACCTGAAACAATACATCCTTTTTATATTGGTTGTTTTTCGCACTCCATGTGGTTCCATATTAGCTTATTATTACTCATGGATCCTTTGTCCTTGGGTACTGGGGAGTACTGGTCAAGACATCCGTATTTACTATGCCCCACCCATGTTTACTATTTTTGTTGTTGGCTTTTACATACCAGTGGAAGAACTGGCTTTCAAATAAAAAATTTGGGACTGTTCGTTTTTGGAAATTGTCCCCTTCTTATAGGAACATCCATTATAATTCCTTTAGTTATATTTAGAAATCGATACAAATTTGCGAAAGTCACAAAAGAAAAAAAAACAACAACTAATAATTCAATTCATTTTTTTTTAGCTGGTTTACATAAACGCTGGAGGGAAGCCATTCGAATAATTTACAATAGAATGACTATAAATGCTGTCTAAAGTACTTTTAACGCCTAATAATTTTCATAGTAAAATAAAATAAAAAGATTTTGCCACTTTTACTTTTTTGAGATTTTCTCAAGCTGGTGAAATATAGAACAATGTTCATGGTTCTAACTTCATTGTTTCCCTTTTTTACATTATTCAACCATTTAATTAAGATTTAAATACGAGGTAATACCTTCCAAGGTACCAGTTTATAATTGAAATCTAGTTAAGCGGCACCCTAAGGAATAGATCAAAATGTTTTTGCTAAAATTTCTCAGCTTTATTTTTCTTCTGTTTAATTCGTCATTTGCAGCGGTCGTAAACGCGGATGAAGGAAGCATATTAGACGATGAAACAAGCGAGGAAGAAAATGGAAGATTTCTCATTATCCTTCCGAGTGGAGCTTTAAATGCATCGACATTTGGCACCATTTTAGGACCACTTTTGGCCTTAGTTGGTACGGCCTCACTATTGGCTGCTCTAGCATTTCTGCTTTATTGGGTAGTAGCCGCTAAATTCAAAAGTTCAGGCTCGTCTGGTCCAACATATGCAATTGCTTCTTATGGTTCTGGAACTGGTGGATACGGACCTTCTTACAGGTAATATTATGTGTATATATTTCTTCTATGAATATATACTTCCTTCTCTTTATTCTATAACTAAACAACTTTTTTCTTATCAACAATTCTCAGTACTTTGAAATATTTTGTTCTAAGCGTCGTAAAATGTTAAAATCTAAGGCTAATCTGACCATGAGTCGGTTTCTATTGTTTGGCAGTATAAAACCATGACAAACAGGGGGGCAATTGAGGTGGTAGGGGGAGATATAGCAGTGGCCCGTCTTCTAGATTTAGGAAAACACTTTTTTTTCTTTTAAAAAATAAAAAATATTCTTGGGCCCCTTCTCACATTTTTGAGAATTGGAGCCACTGCAGACAAATCTTAAAAAAAAACGGCGTCCATAAATCGTCTAGGAGGGTAGGAAAATCTTGTATAAACATTTCAAGGATATTTCCTATGTGATGTACTGAACTTGAAACCGAAATACGCCTTTTAATCGAAGTCTAACTATACTTGCTTTGTCTGGGAATCGTAAAGTTTTGCAGCAGCTTTTGTTCAGCTCTCTCAACGAAACAATTGTAGGAGTGACACATACGTTCTGTTACTTCATAATCGATTAAACGCTCTAGCTGTCAACCCCTGAATGTTCTTAAAATATTTTATCCCAAGAAGAGATTTTTCTCTCTATGAACTAATTCCAAAAAACACACAGTTGTTTAATTTCAAATTCGTTACCTATTACTTGGTGCCCAATGAAGCCTCTAAAATTTATGCCTTAGCCCTCTTGATCTGGCCCTATTGTCCTCCTTCTCTCATTATGAAAGTCTAAAATCAACTGCGTCATTGGCGCTTTACTGAAAACTATATGTGTCTTGAACAGTCTTGGATAGTACAAATAAGATCGAACTGAATAATTGATATAATGCTATTAATTGCTGAAAGATCATCAGTTCAAGTTTTTATTTCACTGTAATTTTTATTTTCATTTTCAATGCTGTAATAGCTAGAAAAGAATGTATCTGTAACATAAATCGTTTTCAGTGAAGCGTCAATGACGTAGTAGGCTTTGGTTTTTATAGCTAAGAAAGGATACAGTATCCAAACTCTTTTTCGTAGGGAAACTATATTTTCTTGAACAGTCTTGGAGATAAATACTAATATTTTGGGAAAAAAGGACGTGGGGGATTAGTTGTCCTCAGATCACTTTTGGCTCTGAAAAAAGGGCGCTAGAATTCCCAGTTCTTAATTGAATGATTCCCCTGCAAAGTCTATACGATTACCCTTTCCATATGAAGCGCCCCTGGAAAAAATAAATAAATAAATAATAAAATGTTGAAGCCTTATGGCCTTTACTATAGGTAACACTTGTCCCCTGGTTCCCTGGGGCTGCGCTATCTCTGGAGTTCTTTTATAAGATCTTTTGTCTGTTTTGAATGAAATGGTTATATTGGAAATTTGATCAGACGTACAGAGGAAAAGATCGTGGGGGGGCTAGTTGCCATGAGATCACTTTTAGCTCGATAAAAGGGAATTGAAATTTTTAATTTTATTCTTTCGAGTCCCCTCCGAAGTTTGTGCGACCACCTCCTCCTTAAAGATTTTATATGCCTCCTGGACACAAGTTACAGCCCTTCAACGGGGTTCTTGGGGGAGGGGTATGTTTATTCCGAAGTTTAATTACCTGATCGTTGAACTATTTCAAACAAACTAGCTAACTCAAAATTTTGATCAGATGCAGTTCGGGGTAGATCCCCTCCGATCATTTTTAAGTCACAAGAGGATAACTAAAACTTTTCCAATTTCCAATCAAAATTTCCAACCAAATGAGACACTTCTGAAGTTTGCACGACCAACCATTGCGTAAAAATTTATATCCTCCCCGGGCGTAACTTAAAACACTTGTCCTAGAGCTCTGGGGGTGTGTCCACCCCAGAGTTTTTGTTATCTGACTTTTGAACTACTTTTAACAAATTAGCCGTCTCAAAATTTTTATCAGATGAGTTTCGTGAAAAGGGGCGTTGGGGGCTAGTTGCCGTCCGATCTCTTTTGACCCTTAAACAAGTAATCTATATTTTTAATTTCCATTTAAATGAGCCCTCTCTAAATTTTATACGGGCACCCCTTCCAAAAAAAACGTATATGCCCCAGGTCATAGCCTACAACGCCTGCCCCTGGATCCTGGGTGGTTTTGTCAACCCTGGAGTTTTTGTTATCTGATCTTGGAAATATTCCAATGGCTGTTTCAAAATTTTTATCGGATGCATTTGGGGAAAAAGGCGTGGGGGGCCTAGTTGCCCTCTTATCACTTTTGACTCTTAAAAAGGGCACTAGAACTTTCGATTTGCAATTGAATGAACCCCTTACGAAGTTTATACGACCACCTCTTCCATATGAAGTGCCTCTGGAGAAAAAAAAAACATTGGAGGCTTATGGCCTTTACTATAGGCAACACTGTAGCGTTGTGCATGAAAGAATGCCCTAAGCACAAATTTAAATTGAGGGAATTAAAACTAAATTTGTTGGTATGAGTCATTATTGATGACAGTTTGCAGGAGCGGACCTAGAACAAAATTTTGGAGGAGGCCCAATTTGACAAGGACACCAATGAGCAAAATCTTGGGGGGGGGGGGGGTAATGTGACAAAGGTGCCACTAATTGAGCAAACTGTAAAATCTATTCTAAAACAAGAGTAAAAAAAAAAGAAAAAAAGAACGAGGGCACTAAAAATCTTGAGGGGCCCAGGGTCACCTCTCCCCCTGGCAGGATGGCTTTACTTGCACAAATATATACTCTAGCCTAACTGGCTTAAAATTTCACTCTAAGTGGCCAATCAGATTTCAAAAGATGGACTTATTTGACCCTCCTAAACTGCATTTTTTTTAGGCATAGTGTGATTAAGGCTAGTGGTAGTACTACTAACAACTAACTTTAGTAATCAGTCACCAAATGTAAAAAAAAACTGCGTATGCTCCTTCTCTGTCGCAATCTAAACTAAATTTCTGTCTTAACCTTTCCTAATTAGTCCTTTTTTCTTTGTCCTTCCAAATTCCCTAAAGATCTTTCTCATGAATTCTTCCATTCCAATGGGGGGCAATATTCTTTTCGATTGACATCGGATGAATATTCAAAAAGCAAAATCGTTGGAATTCTGTCATCCTTCATTGGCAATATGCGGTCAAGTATAGGAAAGTGTCGCGGATTTGATCTCGCTGACGGTTTTTCATAAGACAAGCTCTCCACTATGAGGGCAAGATTATGCTTGAACCTTTTGAGTAGGTACTCAAAAAACTTCTCATCACTCAAATACCTTCATATCTTTACGTTTTGTTTTGTAACGATCCAAAACTAACCAAGAATTGGCAAACCGGATTCAGTAGAAATTTGACCAAACTCAAATCTAAACAGAAGTATTGGAGGTTAATGACAAACCATCTTCCAGCCTCATCCTTATCTACATTTTTTATCAGATAAGAAATTCTCCTAAAACTATACTATACTTACAAATATCTATACTATAACATACTATACTATATTATATCTATAATCTATACGGAAGTATTGGAGGTTAATGACAAACCATCTTCCAGCCTCATCCTTAATTCTTGTTATTCGGGTCCAGAGACGCAAAGCGGATTAGTTTCCGAAAGTCCCCTCGTTCCTCAACCTCATCAATATTTTATCACTGAAAATCCCCATCAGACCAGACCAATAGTTTGAGTGCATTTTCGTCATGTGCATTTATTTTTCAACAAAAATGATGATGATGAATATGATAAAGTTGAATAACGATAAAAAGCTCCGCGAGGAGCACTGAACCGGTCTAAGGCCAATTATATTCTTTATCAGCTGAGAGCTTCTCCTATGAGGGTCATCTTTTAGAATTTCAAAAGACAGGAATCAGATGAAACTTAATGTGAACTTTGGGGTAGGCGTTCCGAAGTCTCAAAATCCAATTGTCTGAGGTTTTTTAATTATTAGGCTTCTGTTTAAATCCTGGAGACATCGACGGATCTAGGGGTTTGGCGATCATACGGGAAGATCATAATCGGTATGTCATTTGTCTTCATGATAAAAAACGCAAAATATCGAGATGTTAAAGCACTTTTCATTTATCAGCTTTTCAGATAAGCACTCTTCGTCAGATAGTCTTTTACCTTCGGACATAAGTATATAAAAAATCTAAGATTTCTTTTTAAGATTGCGTTTAATTATATTCAAATTTAGCAAGCAGAATACTTTAAATTTCTCCACATTACTTCAAATTTTAAAGCATTTTATAAAAATTTTTTTTACTTCTAATGAATGCTATGGACTGTCATGAGCATCCAAAGGAACGAGGAAGGGCTTTCAAAATTTCAATCTTTCTATAACCCATCCATAGATTCAGGAGTAACAGATAGAAATTACAGGTTGTAAATTGTAAACGAATATCTTCAGCTGTTAATAAAAACCCTTTACAAAATCATTTCCAAGTAAAACCTGTTCACAATCAGATAAATATTCAAAAATTCTGATCCTCTCCACTCACCCCCTTAATGATTGATAAAATGCAACTAATAATAGGAATGGATTTTCTATCTCTATTCCCTTTATTATTTCTTAAGGCGTATTACTTTGTGAACTTTTTATAAGTTCACTTTGGCGTATGAGCCACTCATGTAGGGCTACTGTTTGACTATCCAGTGTAGTTACGTTATTCCATTAGCTTTTACGAGCATATACATATTGTCTATGTGTGTTGTTATATAATTTACCCATAAATTACATACGCATATCATCTACATATCTAAATGCGTATGATGGGTATGAAATGAAATTTACTTGGAGCTTAAATGTCCATTGTTTTCTATTTATTCTCTTCTAGATTTGAAAAAAAAACTAGCAAGAAAAACAACTTTAACCTTTAATTATCTAACCATACTTAAAGCTTTTTGACGGGTCTTTTGTATTCCTTCTAATAAAATAAATTCTAGAAGCTTATTTTGATATAAAAACAGTAAAATAATTCTCAAACTTTTGACAAGTTTACGGTTATTAAGCAAAAGTACTATTTGTTGTCTAGTTGCATTTTAGTTTTTGAAATTTCAAATATAGTCAGAATTTTCACTTCAGAGACAGATTTTTCTTGTAATATTCTTTGCATATTGAATTACAGAGAGAAAAAGCAATGGTGTGAATGAGACGTACATTGTTGCGAGATAGGCCCAATATTTTTTTAAAATAATGTTTAGTTATAATTACTTAATCATTCTTTTAAAACTATTTGCTTTAACAGCTTCACATTCATAATTACGAACTCTAAGAGAGAGGGAAAGTAATTACCAGAAATACAATAGTTAAAAAAAGAAAATAGTTTCTTTATATTTAGTGAAAGGATACCCATCGGTGAAAGTAAAAGGTGATGAATTTGGCAATGAATTTTCCACCTGGTCGCGTGTCCTAATCTCAAAGTTTGGAACTTGGACTTTTGCCTGTGCAATAATGGTGTCAGAGTGCCTAAGTAGACTTATCTACTACTACTTCTAAAAACTCACAACAGCACTAAACCGACTGGAACCAGCACAGCTACGTACACACCTACTCGATCCAAATCTATTCCAAGCCTCCCTCTTTACACCCTCCCAGGAAGTTTCTAATTCACTCAAATATTTCCTTACGGCATCTTTACACCCCAACCGGGGACGATCTGCTTTTCATTTGGCCCTACATGGTTGGCCAATTAGGACTATCTTTGACAATCTGTCATCAGACTTATCACTCGGGTTTATAGAAGATTCCTAAGAATGATCTTTATTTTTATTTACTTTTTACTTTAGATGATCGGTCAAATACCGTTCGTTTCACATTCTTATCTGACTTGTGATCCCTAGAAAACATGCAATTTTCCGACCAACCGACAGCTGTCACTTGCACTTAGAAGTGAAGATGCTACTAACACTACCACTACTAATAACTCACTACAGCACCAAGCCACCTGAGGCAAACACATCTACAGACACTCCTCCACCAACCTAATCTATTCAATTTCTTCCTCTTTACACCCTCCCAGGAAGTTCCCATTTCCTTAAACGAGGACAAACTGCTTTCCGTGTAGCCCCGGACGGTTGGTCAAAAACCGAAGCCAAGATGTCGAGATACATTATTCAATTATTTATTTAAGTAGATATTTTTTTAATTTAAGTAGATGTTTGTCTCGTATTGAAGAAAATTTTCAGATTCTAGATGATGCTTATAGAGAGATAGGCCTATCTTTTAATGCAAGTAAAAGCGAGATTGTTGCTTTCAATAGGAGAAATGCAGATTGTATAGATCTTGCTGTCAAATTTGGTGCTCAAGAGGTTCCACTGTCTGACTCCATAATGTACTTAGGAATGCCTATAGGTCATAACATGGCATCTACACGTGCTCGCCAAATAAGTAATTTCGCAGAAAAGGCACGTAAGGCTTACGGGGCGCTATCTTCAACTAAAGCGAAATATAATCGACAAATTCGAGCTAGGCTATATAATGCACTGGTGATCCCACACTTTCTGGCTTTATCACCGTTTTGGCATATATTTAGTGTTAGTGATAAAAGAAACCTTCGATCACTTTTTTACAAATATGCAAAGTTTCTTTTAAATACCCCACCGTGGGTTAAAAATTCCAAGATGTCTGCAAGGTTCGGTATCACAGATCCGATTGCTGCTGTGACGAAACGTCGTTCTGAATTTTTGGGGTCGCTTGGGCCTAGTAGTCTGGCAATTGCAATTCGTCCTTAGTGAGTTTTTGTAATAATGTTTTTATTTATTGGCGGTGTATCGTAACGTTTGTTTTTGTTTGTGCAGTTAAGTGTTTGTTTTTTTTTTGTTTTTTTTTTTTCTTTTCTTCTTTGTACTCCATTCGTGCCATTTGTGGTTTTGTATCGAGTGGGTGAATAAAATTATCTATCTATCTATCTATCTAATTATCAGATATATTCTCAAATATCTCATATATATACGATTTTCAGATATATACGATTCTTAGATATATACATTCACGGAAACAGAATTATAGTATTACTTCTTTTTCTAAGAGGACGATCTAAACTTGCTTACGAAATAAGGAAACTAATATTTTCTCACATGTTTTGAATGCATTTTTCGATAAGAGAAAATTAAAGTAAATTTCAAAATTGTAATTCAGAAGGTACATAAAACCGAGTTTCAGCTATCGAATGATACCGAAATGGTCGTCTTATGCTGGAATGTTAATAACACAGGACAACAGAAGTATAAAACTTGCGTAAGAAACTTAAGACTTTAGGTTTTTGAAACATGCAATTTTGTGATATGCTTGCAGGTAAATGAAAGATCAATATGCTTGCCCGATTAGATTAATGTTTTATAACTATCCATTCACCATGACAGGATTATGATATTTCTTAGACCTTTTCATAAAGGATGATCTAAACTGTCTTAAAAAAAGAAGAAAAAAAAATAAAAAAATAGGAAAACTGTCCTACTTTTTCATTTTCTGCCTATCTTGACGTATTTTTCAAACGAAAAAAATGTTTACTAAACTTTTTTAATACAATTTGGTAGATTTATACAGCTGAATTTCAGCTATTGAATGGGAGAAAAACTGGTGTGCTGCACTCAGAGCTCTTCCTAGGGTTGGTGGCGCCTGGGGAAAGGTTAATTACAGTGCCCCTCCTGACTCAAATAAAAATAAAAAGCAAAATCAAAGGTAAAAATTTTATTAAAGTGGACCCCCCGTGACTTCCCAGCCACAGCACCGGGTGCAGGTTGCCCCGGTCACCCCCCTGCTTTGAATGGCTCTGATTGCATTGAAAAATCAAAATCAATTATCAAGATATTTTTTTTATTATTAGAAATATTTAAGTACAGAAGTATCACAGACTCAGGTCATCAACCATCTGCAAAAACCAATGGGACCCCTTGGATACTCATTAATGATAAACTGAAGCTGAGATCATTACAAGCATATAGATTAACCACACATAGAGGGATCTAATTTAATTCTTTATACTAAGTTAATTTACTTTAGAAAGAAGGACAAATTCAAAAAATAAACTGAATGATGGTCGGGACGGAAGAAAACGAGATATCAAGGAGGGAGAATACCCCAAGCACCCGTCCTTCTTATCACAGATGCAATCGTAACTGATGGCATCCATGAAAAGAAGGAACTCGTATCTCAATTTTCCAAATAATTCACAAATTTGTTTGATTGCATTCGTATATCATTTAAATTTGAATATTTTAAATTCGAACAATTTATGTGTAGGTAAATGAGTGTTGAAGTAACTCTAGCCTGCTAAGAAAGTGAAAAATCAGAGATTCAAAAGATAGAGATTGGGCTAAGTTTTAAAGCTTGCAGGGTAGCAAAAAAAAATCATTCTTTTGAAAGAGGAAACCTTTTGCTCATTTTCATGTTTTATCACAGGCGAAACGACGATATTGACTGGAGCAACCTAAATATTCTTGACTATATTGCAATGATGGAAGAGATGTGGAATAAGTCCGATATTAGAGATCCAGAATGTCAGAAAAAGCTAATTTGTGAACTTCATCAAGATCAACAAGCAATTGGTGGCTTCGCTTCAAAAGTAGTATCCCTCTTTAAGTAAGTCTTCTTAGTTTTTATTTTTATTTTTTTATTTTTTATTTTTTACAGACATGACCATCCGTCACAGAAAAACAAATAGAACCATACTATGGTAGTATAGTCCCAGAAACTATCTTAATGCAAACCGAAAAGATGATCAGTTTTATTAACTAACCTCGCGACGTCAGTTATTTTGATTCAGAAAATGTTTGGCTATATAAACTATTTTTAAGATCGTTTGGTAGGGGATAATAAAAGGTGACAAGTCAAAGCTGTGTCTCTATCCTCCTTAGATTTAATTAGACAGAGTACTATACATTCAATATTTTCTCCAATAGTCTGGAAAATTCAATATCTAATAAGGACTAAAAAAAGGATCTAAAAAAGATTTTTCGGGATAGGGGGGGCTCTACCAAAAGAGCTTTAAAAAAACGTATCAAAACTTAGTTTATATTAATTTTGCTACGTTTTTACGAGTCGGACAAACATTTGGGGGGGGTCCAAACCCCCTAGCCCCCTGGATACGGCTTTGTGCTCTATTAAAGTTTGGTGAATGGGACTTCCTAAATATGAAGAAATGAAAAGCAATTGCGCATAAAGGTTGAAAACAGCGAAGAGAGATTGAAACATAACATTTTTTTTCGTTTGCAGTAGTTAACACTTTTAACAGTGGGAGAGCCCAAAAATATGTTTGGAATTTAGATTAATATAAGAAGCTATTTTAAAAAATAATCTTGTTTTCTGAGTGCTTCGTTTCTAATGGGAGGGACGAATTAAAATGTTTCATTTTTTAGTAACGGATAAAATAAAAGCAAGAAGCCTCTTCCAGCTCAGGCAGTTGAGTCAATTATAAGCCTTAATTCATACAATTCTAAAAAGGGTTGTTATTTTTAAAAAAAAAAAAACTATAAATTTTACAGGTGGATAAGACAACTTACCATTAATGGTTTCAGTCTCTCACACGTACGCCGGGCAACTCCCCATACCTTACCGCCCATATATCTACCCATTCTCCCCAAATGTTCAGAGTGTTACAATTTTCTCTGACTTATCGCATAATTCATCTGTTTTGGGAGATACTGACGAATTTGTTTCCCTTGCGATACTTGACTTGCCTTTATTTGAGTTATATCTGCAGAAAACTAAATATCTGCTCCCCTCGTGAAATTTTGATTTCGCAACACGTTTAATTCTCAAAATAAGTAATTCTCTCTCGAAAAAAAAATTCTACACTGCGGCCAAACTTTTTAATATTTATTATCTTTATTTCAGGTATCTAAG
The DNA here is from genome assembly GCF_032884065.1 of Artemia franciscana. NCBI lineage: Eukaryota > Metazoa > Arthropoda > Branchiopoda > Anostraca > Artemiidae > Artemia > Artemia franciscana. Next base: position 16,746,377 of record NC_088875.1, on the reverse strand, counting down.
GTACCTACGGCTCATCAAACTCCCTGACGAAATTCACGAGACATTTTCAGACTTACTAACAGCAGCTGATGAAGGGCGAAAGAATCAGAATAATTGCTCCAAAATATACACTTCGTGCCCATTCTCAGTAAAAGATACTTACGATAAATACTTTCCAAAGGATAATAATATAGACAAGAAAAAATAGTGCTACAATTATCACCGCTTATGAGGAAGATAAGTGTGAACGAGAGCACCGCTACTATTGTCTTTAACTTTTTATTTATATTATTATTTATTAAAATTTTATAATAAAGCGTATGACAACACAAAAATTGAACAAAAGAGAGGAACCGTCAGTGCCATCTATGTATCACGACATCTTAACGTATAATATCCTGAATTTTTAAAAACTGAAACGAAAATACAGCAAGATTTTCCCCCGAATGTGAGTAAAAACATGTTATAAATGATTTATTATTGCTAAAATTTGCTATTGCAATTGACTTGTGAAAAGAAAAATGAAGGGCGGAGTTAAATGATCAATTGCTCGGTAATTAATTTAGTTGTTAATAGTTGCTAAACATTTTGTTCTATGTAGTTTTTCTTACAAGGTTGTAAGTTGGCCACCTGACAAAATAATTCTCTAAAATAAGCAGTAAATACAAGAACCAATAACAAATTTTTTTACAAAGAAGACATTGCCTAGGTGGAACTGAAATGAAACAAACTGTTGCTTAGATATAGCTTTCTGCTGATTAAAAAATACTATCCATTTCTCTTTTTGCCGTAAAGACCTTGAAATATTAATGCTTGAATTCTATTTTCACAGTAAAATAAGAAATTTCCTTAAAGAATTAAGAATAGCTATTTAGCTTCTAATTCCTTTTAATACAAGTTTTAAAACTTATTATCAAACACAGTTCTCATTTTTCACCCACAGTTGGTTTGCATGATTCTTTTTTATTATTTCTCTTACGAAGTTAATTCCATCTTTATGGTTTTTTTATTTAAGAAACGTAATTTTTCTTCATTAAACAGCCGTAACTTATTATAATCCTGATGTGATTCTTTATGTTGAATTGAAGAAGATGAACAATCATTTTTTTTTTCATACCCATAACTGCTACATACGATTCAGCTAAAAACTGAAAAAACAATAATAAATGTACCTAAAATGTATGATTAGGGAAAAAAACTGAGTACGGACAAAAGTTTTAACAGAATTTACAACTCTAATGGGTTTGATATTTTCGCCTGTACCTGAATATCGGCACTGAGGGCACATATATAATTTAATTTTTTGGCTGAGTGCGAAACTCACCTGACTAGATGTTTTCTGAAATTAATTTTCATTTTCATTTTTCATTCTGAAATTAATTAATCAAAATTACACTTTTAGCAATTTATCACACATTTTTTTCATACAAAGCATCCTAAACGGCTCTAAAAAAAATACTCTATTTCCCATTTAATGAAATCAAATGAACAAAAGCAAAATAAGAATGGAATCCATAAATAAGGATGAACTTCTTAACCTTCTTAAAGGTCGTCTTGACCTTCTTAAAGGTCAGGCGCAAGTTGACGATCAGATAAAACGATCTTTTCTCCGGGTTTGAAAGCAGGCATACCTAAATACGGACAGCTGGCGCATCTGAAAGCATCTCCAAGGTAGCACTAGAAAATTAAGTTAAAAATTGATATTTTCGAAAATCTTTTTTTTTTCAAACCAAAACTCCAGTCATCATCAACAAAATCGATATACAACTTTTCACTAGCCATTACCTGATAAATGATTGATACTCGTCTCGGAGTAATTAAAATGGCTTGATAAATAGGGAAGCCAACCGGGAGAGGGACGGTCCCTGAGCTCCAAGTCTTCCTCTGAAGATAACCAGAGTTTAAAGTGCTTGTACAGCTTGCCTTTTTATGTTTTGGTATTTTTAGTTATACGAGTCCCTTTGAATTTGTTACTTGAAATGTAGTATTTCTTGTTTTTTCTACTTTAATTTACCGTTGGAAAAAAAAAATAAATATTCAGAGGCTATGTATATATTGTTTTCACCTTTTTATAAACTGCCTACTGTTACTTTTATTCCTTTTGAATGGCTTAACAGAGTAAGCCAGTGCAGTCTAAAGAATAATTGTAAAAAAAAAAAGAGATATAAGATCATTAACAAGTTTTCAATGAAACGGGACGTGATTCTTTTTAGAAAAGTAAAGTAGGTAAGTGCTTTTTACGGTTGATGTTTTGGTAGAAGGGGATCATGAAAATATATGGCAGTAAAATAGAGTTTCATATTTTGCTTATCATTACAATCCAACGAGCCATCTCCTAAGTTTGTTTGACCACCCCTTCTACACGATATTCCTATTGTTTTTATACTATTGAAATTTCTGTTCAGTAATTGAATTCTCTTTTTGTTCCTTTTTTTATTTAATTTAATTTAACCCTCGTTTCTTTATTAAATTTTAATTTTAATTAAAATTAATATATTTTAATTATTAAATTAATAATTTAATAATTATCGTATTTTTATTGAAATTAAATTTAATTAAAGTTGATACTCTTTTTCATCAGTTTAACGCTCTTAAACTTTAATTTAACCCGTTTTTCCTATGCTTTTCGTATTGTTTTTATAGTATTAAAATTTCTGTTCAGTAATTGAATCCTCTTTTTCTTCCCTCTTTTATTTAATTTACTTTAACCCTCATTTCTTTCTTAAATTTTAATTGAATTTTATCCTCTTTTTCATCAATTTAACCCTCTTAAACCTTAATTTAACCCGTTTTTCCTATGCTTTTTCCTATTGTTTTTATACTTTTAAAATTTCTGTTCAGTAATTGAATCCTCATTTTCTTCCCTCTTTTACTTAATTTAATTTAACCCTCATTTCTTTATTAAATTTTGATTTAATTTGATCCTCTTTTACTTTAACTTAACCCTCTTAAACCTTAATTTAACCCGTTTTTCCTATGCTTTTCCTACTGTTTTATACTATTAAAATTTCTGTTCAGTAATTGAATCCTTTTTTTTCCCTCTTTTATTCAATTTAACCCTCATTTCTTTATTATTAAATTTTAATTTAATTTGATCCTCTTTTTCTTTAATTTAACCCTCTTAAACCTTAATTTAACCGTTTTTCCTATGCTTTTCCTACTGTTTCTATACTATTAAAATTTCTGTTCAGTAATTGAATACTCTTTTTTCCCTCTTTAATTTAATTTAACCCTCATTTCTTTGTTAAATCTTAATATAATTTGATCCTCCTTTTCTTCAATTTAACCCTCTTAAATTTTAATCTACCCCGTTTTTTCCTACGGAACTTAACAAAAAACTTACACTTCCACAGGAAGATTTAATTTCCGTTTTGACAGTGCTCTTAACTCCTCCTTTTTCAACTTCTAGCTCTTCTGCCAGGCCACATGAACAGTCCTTACAGGCTTTTCGCTTACCAGTCGTCCCACACACTGAAATTTTATAGCATTGATGAAAATCTATTGCTTAAATTTTATATTATAACTTAAAATTTCAAAAGCATTGTAGCACAGAGATATGTATAAGAAATTAATCCTTAAGTTTCCAGTACTTTCGAAAGTCTTTCTGAAAAAGAAAGCTTTCATAATAAAATAAAATTACTTTATTTTATAAATATAATTTTCATATATAATATGTATATGCATAAATTTTCATACATAATAATACATAATAAATTAAAATACATAATACATAATAAATTAAAATAAATAAATAAATTAAAATACAATACATAATAAATTAAAATAAAATAGGTTAAAAAATAAAATTACATCCTCAGACAAAACTGAGATTGCTAAATATAAATACCATATGATGTTTAAGTTCCCAACTAGCATAGGAAAGAGAATAAGAAAAGAAGACACGTCACTGCTTCCCATGTGAAATTTTTTTTACTCAAAATGGGGGGGGGGGGCATTCTCCTACATGAAATTTTCGGCTATAATGATTCCAATAACGCTGTTTTCATCTCAATTCAGCACCCTTTTCGAGAATCTTCAGGCTATATTTCGAAATTACGATAAATTTGTTATCGTAATACGCTTTCACCAATAAGATAAGTCGAAATAGTAGTAACCATTCCTGAATCAGATGGCGACTTATCCTCCTTTGCCAATTTTTTTCAAAGCGGGTTTTTTAATTTCGGTTACTATGGGATAGCGTTCGTTCTTTACTAGATGGCCATCTGACGCTGCAGCTATGATTACTTCAACCAGTTACTGTCGGTTGTACTAGTACCTCAAACAACAAACATGTAATTCTTCAGAGACGACGTTACTTCGTAAGACAGGGCAACAGTCATATGATACAGAACTTGCAGCACCGGGGATCAAATCCCAATTTCCGTGTTGCCAAGCAGATTAATCCCTTCTGCTACTACATGGTTTTCATATTTTCTATCATTTGAAAATATCTTAATGTTCCAGGTTATAACTCTAAATTACATTAAGGACTATTTAATACATCAAATCACTTTATCCTCTGGAATGTTATAGGTTTTATCAAGTTTTTCGACTTAATCACTGGGGTCGACTTATAAACCAATCACTACAAATTTATGTATAATTTAAAAGAGTCTTATTTAATCAAATAAAAAATGAAAATGTTGTCAGTCAATAAGAAAAAGGGGAGATGACTCACTGAGCCCCTTTTGTATCGGAGACCTTCATGCAATGCATCTAAGACGCACGCAGCTAAGACTTTTCAGTCTGATGTTTGACCGAAGTCCATTTTCAGACAACTACGAAGAATTTACCACAGTCTGCATTTTGGGACAAATTAAGATATGGAGAGTATTTATGATTCTGTTGTTGCTAATCCAAAGAGATTCTAAAGCTCGTAATTAAAAAACAAATTACAAGAAAAATCTCGACAATCAAACAGTTCGTGGTAATGAACTGTAGCAAGGAGCGACCCGGCTCAATAGTGACCGAAACTCTAAAAAACAGAATTTTGATACCAATACCTACATCAGAAGAATAGCATTTTAATGCTGATTTTAAATATATAAGTTTGATTAAATTTAGTCTTACCCATCTAAAGTCACGAGCCTGAGAAAATTTGCCTTATTTTAGAAAATAGGGGGAAACACCCCTTAAAAGCCATATAATCCTAAAGATTAATTAAATAAAACGATAAATTACACCATCATATTCAGCGTATCAGAGAACCCTACAGTAGAAGTTTCAAGCTCCTATCTACAAAAATGTAGAATTTTGTATTTTTTGCCAAAAGACAGATCACGGATGCGTGTTTATTTGTTGCATTTTCTGCATTTTCTTTGTTTTTTTTCCCAGGGGTGATCGTATCGATCCAGGGGTCCTAGAATGTCGCGAGAGGGCTCATTTTAACGGAAATTAAAGGTTCTAGAGCCCTTTTTAAGTGACCAAAAAATTGGAGGGCACCTAGGCCCCCTTCCATGCTCATTGTTTCCCAAAGTCAACGGATCAAAATTATGAGATAGCCATTTTGTTCAGCATAGTCGATAAACCTAACAAATATGTCTTTAGGGACGACTTACTCCCCCATAGTCCCCGCAGGAGGGGCTGCAAGTTACAAGCTTTGACCAGTGTTTACATCTTTGTAATGGTTATTGGGAAGTTTACAGACGTTTTCGGGGGGATTATTTTGGTTGAGGAAAAGGGATTGAAGGGAGGGGGTTATGTGGGGGGAACTTTCCATGGAGGAATTTGTCATGGGGGAAGAGAATTTCCATGAAGGATTTTCCTTCATTTTTCGCAGGATTTTCTGGCATTTAAAAAAAAAATGAAAAAATAAATTGAAAAAGTTTTTTCAAATGAAAGTAAGGAGCAGCATTAAAACTGAAAACGAACAGAAATTAATACGCATATGAGGGGTTCACCTCATCCTATTACCTCGCTCTTTACGCTAAAGTACTTTTAGTAATTTCAACTATTTATTCTACGGCCTTTGTGATTCAGGGGTCATTCTTAAGGAATTGAGACAAAATTTAAGCTTTAGTGTAAAGAGCGAGGTATTGATGAGGGGGCGAACCCCCTAATATACGTATTCAAAACATACGGATATAAAAGTTCGCTACGTAAGTTAATTCGTAAGGTACGTATATTTTTACTAATAAAAACATTCGTAAAAAATTAAAAGTTCTAGTTGCCTTTTTAAGTAACCAAAAAATTGGAGAGTAGCTAGGCCTCCTCCACCGCTCCTTTTTTTCTCAAAATTGTCCAATCAAAACTATGAGAAAGCCATTTAGCCAAGAAAATAAATTAATATACAAATTTTGTCCTAATTATTCATGTGCGAAGAGCCAAAATCAAAACACGCATTAATTCCAAAACGTTCAGAAATTAAATAGAAAAAAACAAGTTTTTTTAACTGAAAGTAAGGAGCGACATTAAAACTTCAGACGAACAGAAATTACTCCGTATATGAAAGGGCCTACTCCCTCTTCAACACCTCGCTCTTTACGCTGAAGTTTTTTACTGTTTTAAAAAGTAGAGTTGAGAGAAAGAGTCAAACTTTAGCGCAAAGAGCGGGGCGTTGAGGAGGAAACAGCCCCTTTCATATACGGAGTAATTTCTGTTCTTTTTAAGTTTTAATGTCGCTCCTTACTTTCAGTTAAAAAAAACTTGTTTTTTTTTTTATTTAATTCCTTAAAGTAATGGAGGGATGCCATTTATGCCCACTCGGTAACGGTGACTAAAAGGTAAGGCTGTCGGTGGCTCTTGACGGCCACTGAGGTGCTCAAGCAGATGGATGTTCCAGATATGATAGAGCAGGCAATCTCTATCATATCTACAATCTCTATCGACTCTATCGACTACACTCCCCAAGAGGATGAAAATATTCGTAAAATATAAGTTTTTTTGTAACGCTCTGTAAAAAGACGACAACGTCTTGCAAAATAAGCTTTTTAAACCTTTCTCGCTACCCCATAGAATATTGTATATGCTGATTTCCCCTTTTGAAAAGCCTTCTAGACAGCAGCAGATTCTACTAGTATTCCCACTTTTTTACCTTTCAAAGACTCAGCAGTCGGTTTGACTAGATCTATTTCTTCTAATAGCTCATCTGGGTCCATATAATCACCATAGGGTTCCTCATCTAGTATCTCAGCAAGATTACCATTACAATTATCAATTTCACCCAGTTGCTCTTCAGTGAAACACAATTGGGAAGTTTTAGAATCAACGCCTTTAAGCTGTGCAGATGATCCAAGCTGAAAAAATTTCAAACATTAATAATTGTTCATTCTTTTTTAAAAAGCTTACAACAAAAGAAGTGAGAATGAGATTTCACAAGGCCAGCGGAAATACTGGATGCAACAAAACGGGTATTTCAACAGATGACAACTGATCCCATCTTCAGTAACATTAGAGAAAGTGTCAAAAAATCAAGTTCACATTTTCTGAATGAAAATACGAACGAATTCGGCCAGAAAAAATAATAAAAAGACAAAACCAAACAACGTGTTGATAAAAAAGAAGCAAAAAGCCAAATTAGAAGAATTAAAAACCTAACAACGCGGAATAAATAAAAGGTAGAAAAAAAAATATAAACAATAAACCCAAATAAAAAAAGTCGGCCTGAGAGCCACTTACCCAAAACGCAACGACTAGCAATGTTCTACTTTAGAAGATAGACAAGCGACTAAGATTCTTTGAAATGATATAAAATAACAAGGGAGAAAACTACGTCACATCAGTCTAATTTTAAATGAAGCTTGTTTAGCACAAAGTCTTTTAGATCTTACAATAAAATTATAGACTAAACACAAATCAAAGCATAAAGATAGCACGTTAAGCTCCTGCAAGGAGTAATGCCAGACGTATTAAAATCCATGTTGTCACCAGAACTATACTAATACAGTATATATAGTACTTCATTTTACATTTGCGACTACAGCCTAGAGCGCATCTAAAAAACATTGTCGAGGTACCTTTTTCTGTAAGTAATACAATTCTGAGAAATACATTTCAAGACATCACAGTTATCCTCAGCCAGCTTCAAGGCCATTGCGCACTTTTGATAACATGACTAATGAAAAAATTTCAGAAAAGAATACAGCTAAAAATTAACAGAAACAGTTGTAGTTTTAAAGTAAAATAATTCGATAAAAAACATATCCCAGTAAATTATGCAATAGCAATAAGAGGCATAAAGACACCTTTCCTCGCTATACTTTAAGACACATTTCTTCACTAGGTAGCAAGAGTGCTCAAAGGGATAGACAGACGGGTCTTTACCAATACCATCCTTGGGAGATTGAGATATCCAAATGTACCAACTTATATAATATAAGGAGATATATTTAGCGTTTTTGTTAAGAAGTAGATTTTTAAACTGTCTTTTCCCTGGTATGTAGCCTGGAATGCAAGCAAAAGCAAAGGCCTCAACAGTCCTATAGTTTAATCTATTGTTAGCATTTGCTTGTTTGCTTTATAGGCCTAATAAACCTGTTGATATTTTCTGGCCCGATTCTTTAATAGGTTTGACATTTAAATCTCTCCAATACAGAAAAGTGCCGTACTGCATGACTCAAATTTTCAGGAGCATCTACAGGCCCAGGTAAGGACAAAGTGAAGATTTTTGATATCTTCTCACCCTTTTCTACTGGCCTTACTTGAAAGCAAGCAAAAGAAAATTCCTTAACAGTCCTACATTTTAATTTTTTTTCATTATTTGCTTGTTTGCTTTTATAGGCTTAATAAACCTGTCGATATTTTCTTGGGCTGATTCTTTAATAGGTTTGACATTCAAATCTCTCCAATACAGAAAAACGTCGTACTACATTACTCAAATTTTCAGGAGCAGATCTACAAGCCCAGGTAACGACTAAGTGAACATTTTCGATGTCCTCTCATCTTTTTCTACTGGTATTACTTGAAAAATTGCTTAAAATTATGTCTATAGGTGTACTTCCATTGATTTTGAGAAAACGACTTCAAATTTTTGTCAGAGTCTGACTTAAGCCACAAAGCCAAGACCTGCAGTGCAGAAGAAGCAGAGTCTTGCACTTGCAAAAATTTACACTGCTGAGGAACCTGAATCTAGAACAGATTTTTTTTTTCCTTTAAAACAAATTATTGATTTTAAGACCACCAAAAGCAAAATACAAGACTTGCTTTAACAGCTAAGGCAGACAGGTTAACTTAGAATAGAATATGATTTATTGGCTAAAATAGCACACAAGCTAGCATAAGCACTTCAGAACAATTACAATTACAATGATAAAATAAATGTTAAGGGATAAACATAGCTACAAAGTTAAATCAATTATTAAAATGCGAAACAAAATAGGGAACGAAAGAGTTTTTGTACCTCATTGTCAACATTTGGGGACACAAGTCAAGTTGAGTATTTGGAGCTCTACGAGCATTAAGTCTTGTATTAGGAACGATTGGGGGGTTTTCTTTGAAGGGGGGAAGAAGACGTCGACGATAGTCAGAACTAAGGCACTTGTGCCCAAAGTTCATGGTAATTAAACAATTAAAACAAGTAATTAAACTGGAAAACATCTAGTAAATTTTCATCTGCTTTTCGGAGCGCCTATGCTTCAGAGCCATATTTGACCACTGTCATCACTGTAGCTTCCAATATTTTAATCTTGGTTTTCAGACTTATCCTTCTATTCTTCCAAACTTTTTTTAACTGTGAAAAAACACCCTGAGCTTTAGCTATTCTACTTTTAACATCTTCACTGCTCTCACCAGCTTTACTAATAATACTACCAAGGTATCTGAAGCTACCAACCTGATCAATATTTTCGTTACCCAACTTCTCCTTTTCATCCTCACTTATTCCTAGCCTTAGTGACTTAGTCTTCTTCACATTAATTTTCAAGCCTATTCTAGCACCCTATACTCGCAAAACCTCGAAAAATTCGTTCATTTTGCTCACACTTTCATATAATATTCTTAAATCATCAGCATAATCTAAGTCCAGGAGCGTTTTTCCTCCCCATTTGATTTCGTGGTTTCCAATTGCCTTTCCTGTGCTCCTTAAGAAGAAGTCCATCAAAATGATCCGTATAAAGGGGGATAGAAGACAACCCTGCTTAACTCCTGATTCAATACAAAATCAGTTGTTAACCTCATTTCCTACCTTAACCGCAGCAGTATTATTCTCGTACATAGCACAAATTACTTTAATGTATTTTTCTGGTATACCATATAAGGATAAGAACTTTGCTAACGCTCTTCTATCAACAGAATCGAAAGCTTGCTCATAATCGATAAAACTGAGGACCAACGGTGTTTGACAAGGAAGAGACTTAAATAATAAATATAAATAAATAATTTTATTCCTCACGCCTCTCAATAAAAAATTTCTATACAATTGACACCTTTTTAAAAGAAAAATGTTATGGCAGGGCGAAGAGCGGATTGACTGCGGCACGATTGCCATTTAAAGTCGTCCTACGTTAAAAGTCTCGAGAAATGGTATTTTTATGTTTAGGCTGTTGGAGAAGACTTCCAGTGATTTCATCTTTTCGACTGGGAATGGTAGTTTGTTCCAGGTCCTGATCACCCGAGGTATGAACGAATGATGGTAAGAATTAGATAAATTCCTAATTACAAATTAGGACTTCTCAATTATTAACCTAAGAGTGAAAACTTGGTCGACACATCCTCTACCTTTTCTAAAACCCGCACTGTTCTTCCCTTAAAACTTTGTCTACAGCATCTCTCAGTCTAAAAATTATCGTATTACTAAGTAATTTGCAACCTACAGAGACCAGACTAATGCCTCGATAATTACGACACTCGCTCTTGTCACCTTTCTTATACAGTCGTTTAATAAGGTTTTCCTAAAATCATTAGGTACATCCCCTTTTTCAAAAATCATATTCATAATCTTCAGTAGCTTATTCCTAACCTCAGAGCCACCATATTTAAGAAAATCATTTATCACACTATCAGCACCTGGAGCCTTATTACTTTTTAAATCCTTTTAGTACTGTCGCTACTTCTTCTTCAATAAACAAATCTTCCTTCACATCAAAGGTATCACAAACTTTTTCATTTTCATCTACATCTTTTCCTGCAACTGTATCTCGGTTTAGCACATTCTCAAAATGTTCCACCCATCTTCCCTTAACTTTAATGAGTTGAACTTTAAAACTTAAAACTGACTTTCAGGTCAAAATTTATCACTAACGTAAATATTTGCAGATTGATATTGCTTCAGTTGTACAGGTTCTGAATCATTAAAAACAGACGAAAAGAACTAGGAATTGAAAAAAAAGCAATAAGGTTTAACTGCATAAATTCAGAGATCCAATCACCAGGTCCTGGACATACAAAAAATTCCTGCTTTTGAAAATAAGAATATCTCTAGAAAAATAATAAAAAAGACAAACCTCAAAATTTGGTTTTTCACAACTGTAAAGTAACATTCGCTTTCCTTTGTACTCCATAGACTCAATTTCACAAATGTTGGTAAATCCTGCAAGGATCAACTTAGAAGCAGATTTTTCTTGTCCCAAGATGAATAAAAGCCCTTTATGTTTCAACTTATGAAAAATGTCTTCCAACAGAAGATCAGACAGATTCAAACCAAATGGAGGAAGCATATTGAAAAGAGCTGCTGCCACTGAAGATCTACCAATAACACCTTGAATAAAATAGCATAATTAAATAGAGCGGTCCTTGACTAAAAACCGGAAGGTTCTAAATTTATATACCCCAACACCTAGTTGGTGGGGCACTTCGCGCCCCCCAAGCCCCCCGAGCGCGTAAGTCGTTACGCGCCATATTAGTTATGCGCCATTGTACTTGTGTCCCTGTGTCCCACCTGTGAATAGATATATATATATTTATATATATATATATATATATATATATATATATATATATATATATATATATATATATATATATATATATATATATATATATATGGTATATAAATAGATTGTCAGGTTTACTGACTCTTGAACATGCAACATATAATTGTCCATGGGAAAAACAATCCGTATTCAGATCTATACCTCATTATTCTAATGATGTGTCCCTGTGTCCCGGTCGTCATTTATATTCCCTGTGTTCCGGTCATCATTTGTGTCCCGGTGTCCCAGTTTATAATTTCTCTTTGAGTGTCCCTATCGTCATTTATATTCCCTGTGTCCCGGTGTCCTGGTCGTCATTTGTGTCCCTGTGTCCCGGTCTGTAATTTCTATTCGAACAATCCCTGTGTCCCGGTCGTCATTTATATATCCCGCCTGTGCCCCCGGCGTCCCCGTTGTAGTTGTGTCCCTGTGTCCCGGTCGTCATTTATATTCAATGTGTTCCGGTCGTCATTTGCGTCCCGGTGTCCCAGTTTATAATTTCTCTTTGAGTGTCACGGTCGTCATTTATATTCACTGTGTCCCGGTGTCCTGGTCGTCATTTGTGTCCCGGTGTCCCGGTCTGTAATTTCTATTCGAACAATCTCTGTGTCCCGGTCGTCATTTATATATCCCGCCTGTGCCCCCGGCGTCTCCGTTGTAGTTGTGTCCCTGTGTCCCGGTCGTCATTTATATTCCCTGTGTCCCGGTCGTGATTTGTGTCTGGGTGTCCCAGTCTGTAATTTCTCTTTGAGGTTCCCGGTCGTCATTTATATTCCCTGTGTCCCGGTCGTCATTAGTGTCCCGGTATGTAATTTCATCAGTTGACAAACATGACGTCAGTCGACAAACAACTTCGTGACGCATACAGCTCAATCCCTATATTGACGTCAGTCGCCAAACATGACGTAAGTCGACACACAAACATGACGTCACTCGACACACACACACAGACAACTTATTTTTATATATATACTAGCTGTTGGGGTGGCGCGGCGCCACCCCAACACCTAGTTGGTGGGGGCGCTTAGCCATTAATTGTAATTAAATATTAATCAAAATCAAAAATCGTACCGTAAATTTGAAAAAAATTGTGGATTTGGTTGAATTTTGATTTTATTCCTCTCTTTTTTTTTCCGAAAATCCAAGTCAATTTTCGGGAGATGTGGTAAAATGCGAAATTCGATAACTTTATATTTTCATAGTTTCGGAAAATATGCACAATTTAAACTATTTTATTTTCATCTTTTTGCTAAAGTTGAAGAGTGAACGATGAAAGAAGCAAGATATGGCCTTGGTTGTAATAGTTTAAGAATATACTTTCAACTCATGACTTCTAGAATGTATTCTTGGCTTAGATTCGTTGATCTGAACTTAAGTTTTCACCTGGGCTTTAAATAAAATAACAAATGAAGGTATTGATCCCTGTCCCGGTCGTCATTTTCGTCACGGTCGTCGTGTGTTCCGGTGTCCCGGTCTGTAATTTCTCTTTGAGTGTCCTGGTCGTCATTTATATTCCCTGTGTCCCGGTCGTCATTTGTGTCCCGGTGCTTTGTTGATGGTGATTGCTAATCGAATATTCCTTGTGTCCCGGTCGCTTTCTCTTTGAGTGTCCCGGTCGTCATTTATATTCCCTGGTGGGGGCGCTTCGCGCCCCCCCGCGCGCGCAAGTCGTTACGCGCCATTGTAGTTGTGTCCCTGTGTCCCACCTGTGAATATATATATATATATATATATATATATATATATATATATATATATATATATATATATATATATATATATATATATATATATATATATATATGTTTTTAACTACGTAAAACTTGCGAATATACAACATTCTTCGCTGTCCCACTGTCTGTGCATATAAATAGATTGTCAGGTTTACCGACTCTTGAACATGCAACCTATAATTGTCCATGGGAAAACAATCCGTATTCAGATCTATACCTCATGATTCTAATGATTGCCCTTGAGCTTTGTTGATGGTGATTGCTAATCTACCATTCCCTGTGTCGTCGTTGTCATTTATATATCCCCCTGTGCCCCCCGGCGTCCCCGTTGTAGTTGTGTCCCTGTGTCCCGGTCGTCATTTATATTCCCTGTGTCTCGGTCGTCATTTGTGTCCCGGTGTCCCAGTCTGTAATTTCTCTTTGAGTGTCCCGGTCGTCATTTATATTCCTTGTGTCCCGGTGTCCCGGTCGTCATTTGTGTCCCGGTGTCCCGGTCTGTATATAAATTAGTTTTTGAATTTGTCTTTTTTTTTAGTTTTTAGTTTTTTACCTTTTTTTAGTTATACCTCATGATTCTAATGATTGCCCTTGAGCATTATTGATGGTGATTGCTAATCGAACATTCCCTGTGTCCCCGTCGTCATTTATATATCCCCCTGTGCCCCCCGGCGTCCCCGTTGTAGTTGTGTCCCGGTCTGTATATACATTCGTTTTTGAATTGGTATATGATGAAATAAATTTTTGTGTTTTTCCCTTTTTTTTCTTTTTAGTTTTGTTTTTGTTTTTACTTTTTTTCTTTTTAGTTTTTTTTTGTAGTTTTTACCTTTTTAGTTTGTTTATTTTTATTTTTTTTTAGTTTTGTTTTTCTCCTTTTTTTTCAGTTTTTTATCTTTTTTTATTTTTTTCGTTGTTAGTTTTTTTAGTTTTTTAGCTTTTTTATTAGTTTTTAGTTTTTTTTCTTTTTAGTTTTTTTGTAGTTTTATCTTTTTTTAGTTTTTTTAGTTTTTTTTTTACTTATGTCCTGGTCGTCATTTATATTCCCTGTGTCCCGGTTGTCATTTGTGTCCCGGTGCTTTGTTGATGGTGATTGCTAATCGAACATTCCTAGTGTTCCGGTCGCTTTCTCTTTGAGTGTCCCGGTCGTCATTTATATTCCCTACTAGCTGTTGGGATGGCGCTTCGCGCCACCCCAACACCTAGTTCGCGGGGCGCTTCGCGCCCCCCAAGCCCCCCGCCCGCGTAAGTTGTTACGCGCCATATTAGTTACGCGCCATTGTAGTTGTGTCCTTGTGTCCCACCTGTGAATAGATATATATATATATATACTAGCTGTTGGGGTGGCGCGAAGCGCCACCCCAACACCTAGTTGGTGGGGCGCTTCGCGCCCCCCCAAGCCCCCCCGCGCGCGTAAGTCGTTACGCGCCATATTATTTATGCGCCATTGTAGTTGTGTCCCTGTGTCCCACCTGTGAATATAGATAGATTTATATATGTGTTTCAAACTACGTAAAAATTGCGAATAAACAACATTCTTGGCTTTCCCATTGTCTGTGCATATACAAAGCCGTATGTACTAATAATGACGTCATATGCAAAGGCTCTTTTTACAAACAAACAAACATGCATCCACACAACTCGTTTTTATATAGATAGATAGATAGATAGATACAATACAAATTAACTGCGTAAAACTTGCGAATATACAACATTCTTCGCTGTCCAATTGTCGCTGCATATCTATACATTGTCAGGTTTACCGACCCTCGAACATGCAACGTACAATTGTCCATGGGAAAAACAATCAGTATTAAGATCTATACCACATTTTTCTAATGATTGACCTTGAGCTTTGTTAATGGTGATTGCAAATGCTAATCGAATTGGGAATTGCAATCTTTTAAATTGAAAAAGCAGATCCGTTGGAATCATGGGAATGCGAGGAATAAGAACAGCCTCACCCTCATAAGGCCCTGTCAAGATTGTGGCCTCTATTAGGTTTTCCATTGTTTTTTTTTACGGCAAGTCGCGTGCCATTGCAAAGCTTTTTTGAATTGGTATATGATGAAATAAATTTTTAATTTTTTCCCTTTTTTTCCTTTTAGTTTTTTTTTATTGGTTTTGACCTTTTTTTAGGTTTTTTAGTTTTTTTCTTTTTTCTTTTTAGTTTTTTTGAAGTTTTTATCTTTTTAGTTTTTTTTTTTTATTTATATTTTTTTAGTTTTCTTTTTCTCCTTTATTTTTCAGTTTTTTTCCTTTTTTTAGTTTTTTTTTTCTTTTTAGTTCTTTTAGTTTTTACCTTTTTTAGTTTTTTTTAGTTTTTTAGATGAAAATTTTTTTAGTTTTATTCCTTTTTTCTTTTCAGTTTTTTATTGGTTTTTACCTTTTTTTTAGCTTTTTTAGTTTTTTTTCGTTTTTTCTTTTTACTTTTTTTTTAGTCTTTATCTTTTTTATTTTTTTTTATTTTTATTCTTAATTTTTTTTTTATTAGTTTTTAGTTTTTTTGTAGTTTTTGCCTTTTTTAGTATTTTCAGTTTTTTTTTTAGTTTTTAGATTTTTACCTTTTTTAGCCTAACCAGGATTTGAACCTGGGATCTTCATTCTCCGTTCTGACACCCTCTCTCACCGAGTGACTACTCCAGCATGTTCATTTTGGTGTTTTAAATGGTATATTATTAACCAAATTAATGTGTTTTACAATATACTAAGCATCGTCATAACAAAAATGACGACAAGTAATTTCATGACGTCAGTCAACACAGAAATTAAGTTCTAATTAAGTTCATATAAATAGATTGTCAGGTTTACCGACTCTTGAACATGCAACCTATAATTGTCCATGGGAAAACAATCCGTATTCAGATCTATACCTCATGATTCTAATGATTGCCCTTGAGCTTTGTTGATGGTGATTGCTAATCTACCATTCTCTGTGTCGTCGTAGTCATTTATATATCCCCCTGTGCCCCCCGGCGTCCCCGTTGTAGTTGTGTCCCTGTGTCCCGGTCGTCATTTATATTCCCTGTGTCCCGGTCGTCATTTGTGTCCCGGTGTCCCAGTTTGTAATTTCTCTTTGAGTGTCCCAATCGTCATTTATATTCCCTGTGTCCCGGTGTCCTGGTCGTCATTTGTGCCCCGGTGTCCTTGTCTGTAATTTGTATTCGAACAATCCCTGTGTCCCGGTCGTCATTTATATATCCCGCCTGTGCCATCGGCGTCCCCGTTGTAGTTGTGTCCCTGTGTCCCGGTCGTCATTTATATTCCCTGTGTCCTTGTCGTGATTTGTGTCCGGGTGTCCCACTCTGTAATTTCTCTTTGAGGTTCCCGATCGTCATTTATATTCCCTGTGTCCCGGTCGTCATTTGTGTCCCGGTATGTAATTTCATCAGTTGACAAACATGACGTCAGTCGACAAACAACTTTATGACGCATACAGCTCAATACTTATAATGACGTCAGTTGACAAACATGACGTCGGTCGACACACGAACATGACGTCACTCGACACACACACACACAGACAACTTATATATATATATATATATATATATATATATATATATATATATATATATATATATATATATATATATGAATGGATACTGCTTTAATGTTTGGTCTGAACATAAAAAATCACAAGTTATTAATAATTTCATTCAGATATGTAAGATAAATCCACCAAATCAAATTCAAGGTATTTTCCATAAATATAAGTTTTATGTTAAATTCGAAGCATTCTGTAAGCTGTGTAATTCTGGATTCTTTCATATATTTCTCTGCAATTTCAAATAAACTCTGCAAGGGCTGAGAAAATAGTAGTGTGTCTTATGGGTACTTATTTATTTTTTTACGAAGTTTTTCCAGGGGAGGTAAAGAGCGAAGTATGTGGAAATATAAACAGTTGGTTTATTTGCACTAGTGTTATTGATATGTGTTAGATAGGCTGTGAAGTAATTATTTTTGTTCGTTTTAAGTCTCAACTTCACTCTTTACTTCCCTCGGAAAGACTTTGTTATTTAAATTAATCGTTGCTGGTTTTTTACTAAAATTTTATTTAGAAACAAATCATAATAGTAGGGGACAATCTGCTATTACGACAATCTACTACAAATCATAAATCATATAGTAGGGGACAAAACCATGATTAAAAAAACAACTAGAGATTGAACACAAGACACTCTAATTTAAAGTCAAATGCTGCACTAATGGATAATTATTTGATTTGATACATTGGTGCTTGTACCTTAATTGTGTAGCTTATTAAGAGGGCTTGGAAGAGGATCATAAAGGAGGTGTTCTTGCAAAGCTTCAGTTTAGAGTTTTGGACCATAATTATCACAATGATGATATCGTTTTATACTTTCATGCATTTCTGCTTAAGAAGTGACACCACAAGGATTACGATTTGTCAGGGGCGTAATCTACTATGGGACAGGGGTAGGGGAGCAACTGCCCCCTACAGACCTCAGTTTACCCCTCAAGACCTCTGTTTGCCCCCCCCCCCAGCTGAAATTTAGTTTTTTCAAAAATCTTGTCAAAACTAAGATAAGCCTGCATAGTTCAGGAACACTGGTCAGTTTTCTTCAGTATTTCTTTGCCTTCATAGTACTATAAGGCTTATTTTTCATTTCCCACTGACATTTTCACTTGATCTGGGAAAGGTTGGCCCTCCTTTGCCCCCCCCCCACCAGGATCTTGACAAAATTAAGCTCCTGTTTTTAGTATTATATCATACTTACAGATGGTAGCATTGATAAAAATCACGTAGATACGAGTAATAGCTTTCAAATGAGCCATTAAACGTCACTCTAAAAAGTTCTGGTAGGCCACTAGCCGCAACTTTTCCACTTGAGACATGGCACCAAGAGTGCCATTTTCAGTGTCATTTGTAACTTGATGACGATGAAATTTATAGGGAGGGCTGAATATGAGAAACACCTTTTCTATGAGCTACTAAAAATCTGTCTAAGATACCGGCGACATTAATGTACCCATATCAATACACGAGATATCGACACATCCCATACCAATACAGCATACAACCCTTTCCCCAGGGACTATTGAGGGTCATATTATCACCAAAACCATACATATTGGACCTCTGAACTACGTTGAAAAAATGGCCATCTCAAAATCTTTATTGGATGACTTCGGGGGAGGAGCC
Source organism: Artemia franciscana (assembly GCF_032884065.1). Taxonomy (NCBI): domain Eukaryota; kingdom Metazoa; phylum Arthropoda; class Branchiopoda; order Anostraca; family Artemiidae; genus Artemia; species Artemia franciscana. The sequence continues at coordinate 16,727,658 of NC_088875.1, read as the reverse complement.
TATATGGGGGGGGGGCTAGTTGACCTACAATCTTTTTGATCACCTAAAAAGGGCACTAGCAATTTCCATTCGAGATTAGATATTACACATTTCTGTATGATGTTCTGGTCACCCCCTGGCCCTGCTAGAAAAAACAAAACAAAAAAACAACAAAAAAGAAATAAAAAACAGGAAACAGATTAGAACTACCCATTGAAAAAGTGAATTTCCTTGTTGTTCAAGGAGAGGGGCTGTAACTTCCCTCTATAGGATTTTGACCATGCTGATTTCAATGGTCTACTTTTGATTTTGATCTGACACCATTTTTGAGGGGTTTCAGGCTTATTTTTAAATCAAATAAATTTATTTTGGCAATGAACTTTTACTTTTAGGACAAACAAAAATAATATTTACCATTCCTAAATCAGTGTCAGATGGGATTTTTATTTTCACTGGCTAGCTTTCTTCTAAACACGTCTTTTACTTTTGGTTACTATAGGCTGTGGTTTGCTCTTTACGACGTTGCAGCTATTGCTGCAACAATGATTACATTACATTTACAGATTTTGATGAAACTTAGTAGTTTATTCAGTTTGAGACGCAAGCAACCGTTTTTATGGCACTTGGTATTAACCAAGTGACATATAGCAATCACCAATTCTGTCGGTCCGGTTTTGCTACTTTAGGCACTTCCAGGTAAGCTAGGACGATGAAATTTGACAGGCGTATCAGGGACGGGACCAGCTTAAATTAGAAATAGTCGTTTTCCCAATTTGACCATCTGAGGGGGAGTGGGGGGCCGGTTAATTCGGAAAAAATAGAAAAATTGAAGTATTTTTAACTTACGAACTGTTGACCAGATCTTAATGAAATTTGATTTTTGGAAGAATATCGTACCTCAGAGCTGTTATTTTAAATCCCGACCGGATCTGGTGACATTGAAAGGGGGGGGGGGATATGGGAGAGGGAAACCTAAAATCTTGGAAACACTTAGAGTGGAGGGATCGGGATGAAACTTGGTGGGAGAAATAAGCACAAGTCCAAGATACATGATTGACATAACCGGAATGGATCCGCTCTCTTTTGGGTGTTTGGGGGGGGGGGGTAATTCTGACAAATTAAAAAATGAGGTATTTTTAACTTACGAACAGGTGATCGGATCTCAATAAAATTTGATATTTAGAAGGATATGGTGTCTTAGAGCTCTTATTTTAAATCCCGGCCAGATCTGGTGACATTGGGGAGGGGGGAGTTGGGAGGGGGAAACCTAAAACTTGGAAAAAACTTAAGAGTGGAGGGATCGGGATGAAACTTGGTGGGAATATTAAGCACAAGTCCTAGATACATGATTGACATAACCGGAACGGATCCACTCTCTTTGGGGTAGTTGGGGGGGAGGGGGTAATTCTGAAAAATTAGAAAAAATGAGGTATTTTTAACTTACGAACGGGTGATCGGATTTCAATGAAATTTGATATTTAGAAGGATATCGTGTCTCAGAGCTCTTATTTTAAACCCGACCGTATCTGGTGACATTGGGGGGGGGGTTGGGAGGGGGAAACCTAAAACTTGGAAAACACTTAGAGTGGAGGGATCGGGATGAAACTTGGTGGGAAAAATAAGCACAAGTCCTAAATACATGATTGAAATAACCGGAACGGATCCGCTCTCTTTGGGGTAGTTGGGGGGGGGGGGGGTAATTCTGAAAAATTAGAAAAAATGAGGTATTTTTAACTTACGAACGGGTGATCGGATTTCAATGTAATTTGATATTTAGAAGGATATCGTGTCTCAGAGCTCTTATTTTAAACCCGACCGTATCTGTTGACATTGGGGGGGTGGGGTGGGAGGGGGAAACCTAAAACTTGGAAAACACTTAGAGTGGAGGGATCGGGATGAAACTTGGTGGGAAAAATAAGCACAAGTCCTAGATACATGATTGACATAACCGGAACGGATCCGCTCTCTTTGGGGTAGTTGGGGGAGGGGTTAATTCTGAAAAATTTGAAAAAATGAGGTATTTTAAACTTACGAACGGGTGATCGGATCTCAATAAAATTTGATATTTAGAAGGATATCGTGTCTCAAAGCTCTTATTTAAAATCCTGACCGGATCTGGTGACATTGGGGGAAGTTTGGGGTGGGGAACCTAAAATCATGGAAAACGCTTAGATTGGAGGGATCGGGATGAAACTTGGTGGGAAAAATAAGAGCAGAAGTCTTACATACGTGATTTACATAGTTGGAACGGATCCGCTCTATTGGGGGGGGGGGCTAATTCTGAAAAATAGGAAAAAATGACGTATTTTTAACTTACGAAGGAGTGATCGGATCTTCATGAAACTTCATATTTAGAAGGACCTCGTAACTCAGATCTCTTATTTTAAATCTCAACGGATCAAGCGTAAGTGGGGGGCAGTTGGGGGGACTGGAAATCTTAGAAAATACTTAAAGCCGTGAGATCAGGATAAAACTGGATAGAAAGAATAGAAACCTGTCTAAGATACGTGACTGACATAACCGGACCGGATCTGCTCTCTTTGGTGGAATTGGGGGGGGGGGTAATTTTGAAAATTGAGGTATTTGTAACTTACAAAAGGGTGACCAGATCTTTATGAAATTTGATATTTAGAAGGATCTTGTGCTTTAAAGGTCTAATTTTAAATTCCTACCAGATCCTACGACATTGGGGGGAGTTGGATGAGGAAACCGGAATTCTTGGAAAATGTGAAAATTGGGGTATTTTTATCTTACGAATAGATGATCGGATTTTAATTAAATTTGATTTTTAGAAGCAATTCATGTCTCAGAGCTCTTATTTCAGATCCCAACCAGATCTTTTGACATTGGGGGGAGTTGGAGGGGGAAATCTTGGAAAAAACACTTGGAGTGGAGGAATCGGGATGAAGCTTGGTGGATAGAATAAACAAATGTCCTTGATGCATGATTGACAGAATCGTACTGGATTTGATCTCTTTGGGGGAGTTGGGGGGAGGGTTCAGTGATTTGACGAGTTTGGTGCTTCTGGACGTGCTAGGACGATTAAAATTGGTAGGCGTGTCAGGGAGCTGCACAATTTGACTTGATAAAGTCGTTTTCCCAGATTCGACCATCTGGGGATAAAGGGAGAGGAAAAATTAGAAAAAATTAGGTATTTATAACTTACGATAAATTAGGTATTTATAACTTACGAGTGGGTGATCGGATCTTAATGAATTTTGATATTTAGAAGGACATAGTGACTCAGAGCTCTTATTTTAAATCCTGAAAGGCATTAAGCCTCTTATTTTCCTTTTTAAATCAATCTATTGATTCATCGAATTTTGTTAAAGCTCATACCATATGATCTCTTGGCTCTTAGCTCTTCTCGCCTCGTCACAAGTGCCATATGAGCTCTTAGCTCTTGTTTAGCTTAGTTTTACTGTCATTCAAAATTTTGGCTTTTGACATTAGGGTGGAGAGATTAATGATGTTTTGACAACAATCTTAATCTTCCTTGTGTGTAGGCTAATTTTAATGAAAATTATGAATATGATAAATAACATATTAGGATATAAACAAATAACATCAATTTCTGGCATTATTGTATGCTCCAAATTGTTTAATCTTGTTACAGAAGTGCTAGCAAGGTATAGTAATATTAAGAGCTACCCCTCAGAGAAAATGGAGAATATATTCTGATAAGATATAGCTAAAGATTTGTCCATAGCTCGAAAATTCCATAACTCATCACCAAGAGGAAAAAACCCTAGGAACAACAGAATAACATTCCATTTATTTTGTAGACAGGTATGCACATCCACATGCGTGGAGAGGACTCTTGGCCTCCCCTCAAATTATTAAAAAAATGTTGCTATTATTGCCCAACCCTTCAAATAATCAATAACTGTATACATCCCTAGAAGGATGTGGAGATGATTCACCAGGCAATTTATATTAAAATTACAGAGAGATATGAGGAAACTTTAAAGATCCTTGACATTAGTTGGACAGTTTTCAAACGAGGTCCAGCATTTCTTAATGGTAGAACCCCACAACCAACAGTCTATGGCCCTTGTAGTAAGCCCATTGACTCAAGCTAATCATCAGTCAAACATGGTGTTCCACAGGGTGCAATCTAGAGTCTTGCATTTCAATATTATCATTAGTGACAGCTGCACCACAAAATGTATGTTTTGAACTCTGACACTAGGGCTGTCATTTGACTCACAACTGGGAAAATCCCACACTTTCAGAGTTGAGCACACTTTTGAATACTATAATAAAACCTCTTTTTAAAAATATTTGCTAATTATACAATTCATTGATGTTTAACTGTATGAATAAAACTTTAGGAATGGGTTCAAGTGAGCAAATTAGGTCCCAGGAGTTTTTAAAGGCTTCTACATGAATCCCTTGACCTAATCTATGCTAAAGTTCTTCTGTAATGTGATACTATTTTTATATAAATTATGTTTTGTTGATTTGAGGTTTATCATCCTCTTTATTGAAGACACTAATCAAAAGGTCAATAGTTTTTTCAGCCCCAAAGACAGACCCAAAGACAGACCCATTATGTTTTCTTTGAACTATTTTGAAAAAAATCGCTACCTCATAATTCCAAACAGATGCTTTTGGTAAAAAGAGGTGTTGTTGGGAGGAGGGGGGCTAAATGCCCTCTATCATGTTTAATGCTTAAAAAAGAACTAGAAATTCCAATTTTCAACTAAATGAGCCTCTACTAAAGC